>NW_015169246.1:0-162486 GCF_001447785.1 Gekko japonicus | reverse complement strand
TAAAGAGCAATGTGACATCGAATTACTATTAATTTCACTAAAACTAAAATTGTCTGTTTTGGTAACTCATTCAGGAAGCTCAACTGGAATATTAAAGGAAATGCCATAGATCAAGTTAAGAACTTTCAATACTTAGGCATTACCTTCTCTTATAATTCCAAATTCTCAGCACATCTGTCGTCATCAGCTAACCTGGCAGAGAGACGTGCAAATGCCATTCTTAGATTATTTAGAAGGAAAGGTGTAGGCTTTCTCCCCATGGCCTTAAAAACCTTCCAGGCAAAATCATTGGCTCAACTCCTGTATGGCTCACAAATTGGACTTTCTGCCAATCTAAAGACCCTTGAAAGGGTTCAATCTAAATTTCTTAGATCTCTATTTGGTGTTCCTAGATGCACTTCTAATGTAACACTTAGGCAAGAGGCTGGGCTACTCAGAGTCGAAGCAAAGGTCTAGGAACAGGCTATAACACTCTAGCTAAAAATTCATTACAACTCGAAGGGTTTAATAACTTACCTTGTAGCCTCAGACCCTTACCCTGCCTGGTCCTCACAAATTCTTAATAAATCAAATCAAATCAGATTGACCTATTCCCAGAAGAACTCCCAGAGCTCGGTGACTTATGCTGTGGCAAAAATTTGTTGCTTAGCTACTAGGAAACGTAAACTTATTTTAGCTGAAAAAATTGTATGATTCTCTTATTAACGTTATTTTATGTTACTAATTTTATTAACTTTCTCTTGTTTATGTTTTTATACTATTCCCATGTTATTACTGTTTTTAATAACTCCATTAAATTTCCCAGGCAGATCTGATGAATTCAATATCTCCCTCCCCCTTTCATATTATTCTAACAAAATCACCTGTAAGGTGGCCAAGTTTTGCCCCTCAGGAAGATCAACAAGGAAGCAGCTGGTCAAGTCTTCTTATTAATTGTCCCTACTATTGAAATCAGCCTGCCATGCTGACTGGAAATTTTATTGTTTGCAAATGTGCTGATAACTATGAGTGTCAATCGCTATGATTGTAACAAGAAAGAAAGAAAGAAAGAAAGAAAGAAAGAAAGAAAGAAAGAAAGAAAGAAAGAAAGAAAGAAAGAAAGAAATTAAAATTCTCATGGACAGATGTTAGTTATAGATTTGCATAGGAGGAGTGAGCAGTCTAGAACCAAAGGGAAAGAAAGGAAAAATAGTTCATAGAATGGTGACAGAGTCATATGGGATAGAGGTAACATTCAGCATGTTATTTGGTTCCATTTATGAGTCTGCTTTGTAATCTGAAAATGTTTAATACATTTTAAAATTCTAAGGTTTTTATGTTTTTATACTCTGGTGGGGGGTTAATTAATTACTTTATGGTGTACTTTGTAAGTAGGGTTGCCAAACTCCAGGTGGGGGCTGGAGCTTGCCTGCTATTACAGTTGATCTCCAGACTACAGTTTCCCTGGAGAAACTGGCCTGTTTGGAGGGTGGACTCTATGGCATTGTACCCTGATGAGGTCCCTCCCCTCCCCAAACTCCATCCTCCCCAGGATCCATCCCCAAAACCATCAGGTATTTCCCCACCCACAGCTGGAAACCCTATTTGTAAGCCACTTTGGGCAGATTCTCTGGACAGGCAGCAGCATGAGTGCTCTGTATTCATTTAAAACACCCACCCAGTGCAATCCTAAACAGTGAACTGATAAGGATGTAACTCCATTTAGGATTGCACTGACAGTTAACAAAAAAATGAAGATTAGCACCTAAAAACAAACATAGACATTCACAGATAACACACACAAATAAACAGTGTAAAAAAGAAAGCATAAGGTACCAACATACTGAAACGCCTTTGTAAAGATGTTTTATTGTCGGATGGAAGATACCTAATGGCTAGATCTGATGGGCAACCTCAGGAAGATTGTTCCATAATATGGGTGCCAAAGCAGAGAAGTTCCTGCCTCATACCTCACATGAAGAGACTGTGGGTGATTTCTCACGAGAGCTGCCTCGCAGCACAGCGCCGTTTGCCTCAACACAAACGTGTCAATTTCACACCCGAAGCTCCGGGGCTGCATTTTGACTCGGGGCTTCGCCCGATTTCCTCCACAGTTTCGTGATCCTGGTTTTTGAGGATCATGAAACTGCGGAGGAAATCGGGCGAAGCCCCGAGTCAAATGCAGCCCCGGAGCTTCGGGTGTGAAATTGACACGTTTGTGTCGAGGCAAACGGCGCTGTGCTGCCAGGCAGCTCTCGTGAGAAATCACCCTGTCTCTCTTCAGATATTGAATTAGTAAGATTCTTTCAATCCTCTGTATGTTTACTCAAAAGTAAATTTCAGCAAGTTCCATTGGCTTTACTCCCTAGTAAGTTCCATAAGCATGAGCATCATAACCCTAGCTGGAGTTTTCACTTTTATTACAATAAAATAGGGATTTCAGGGTTTGGCTCAAAACATTTATTGTATACCAAGATTTCTACGGATCGATGCAGCATTATGTAAGGACATAAAAATAACAAGAACATGTAAGAGGGCAAAAATCAGATTCTGCATCTGCAGTGAAGCATCGCTGAAAGAAATTGGGCACTGATCCAACAAAAATCCAAGTAAAAACTCTATTTAAAAAAATATTTTGCCGGCTTTGCTATAAAAGCAACTCTTGCACCCATCCACCCACTCACTCACCCACACACTGCCACCAGTTTCCATGTTCCCTCAGACATTTTGTCTGAACATTTTATAAGCTAAACAAGACTGTCAAAACTGCCTGTCTATTTGCTGATCATCTGTTCTAGCAGTTTTTTTCTTTCAAAAATGAGATGAAATCAACAAGGATAAAGCACATAACCTCTGTGTCAAGGTTAAAACAACCACCCTTACAATGAAGTGAAATGTGACTAAAAAGACATCAGGTGATTCTTGTACAATGAAAATGGTCTCACATTATTTCAGTTTTCTACAGGCAGTGTCAAAAATTGCATCTGCTTCAATGAAAAGCAGCACATTGTGACTCTACTCCAGTGTGTGATGCTCTGATCCTGAGAGAACAGATGTCTGATCACCTCTTTCTCCTGTTTATTGGGGTGGGGGGGAGGTCACATCAAATCAGTGGTCTAAGTGGGGCAGTGCATCTACCTCACAGGGTTGTGGGGAGGGGAACGGAAAGAAGATTGTAAGTTACTCTGAGACTTCTTTGGGTAGTGAAGGGTGGAATATAAATCCAATCTCTTCTTCTGTTGATCTTCTTTGCCCGATCCTGGCAATGGCTGTGATGGAAATCTCCACCCCATAGCGGCTACTAGCACTTTGTAAAAGTTGGGAAATCCATCTGCAGTTCCTTTCCCCATATATTTTGTTTGGCTTTTACAGTATCTGAGAATACTCTCCATTTACCTTACGCAAAACATAGAAAGATCTTCAGCATCTGCCTCACAATTTTGACGTTTCCTCCCACTCTCCACCACCTCTCTGGAAAATAATCAAAGTCTCCAAATAGTGTTTCATGTTCTTGTCTTCCCCAAGTGGAGAGGAGTTCCACAGGCAGTTTGGTTTCCTTTGTACAAGCAAGAATCCTGGAAAATTAAGGCACAATTTCGGGAATTTGTTTTAGCTACAAATATACATGGAGCAGAGGTTGGAAACAGATGCACTGCTCCAGGACGGCAGATCCACTACCTCACATCAGCCACCCATACCCACCAGGAGTCATTTGCGAAAACAAACGTGGTGGCAGTTGGGCAGCAAACCCACAACAATACTTTTGGAAAAGAGCCAGAATCTTCAAGATGTGGTCTGGAATTTCAGGGCCAATGTTAAGCCAGCAATTTGATTTTAACCAAAGTGTTCTGTTTTGGATTTGATTTTTAATGTGCGGGAAACAGGCAAGGTAGCAATTTAAATTAATTCCACTGCCTTTGTCCTTGCTCAGGCACAGTTTGCACAACTCCCAACTAGTATATTTTTCTAGTATATTTCTTCACAGGCCAAACAACACGTGACCTTGGGGTTCCATGCCACACACAAAAAAGGGAAAATTACCCAACCATAAAAGATAGGGTAAACCAAAAATATTTGTTGCCCCAAACCCCCCCCCCCCCGAAAAAGTAATATGATGCAATACGTAAGTGAACAAATTCAATTATGTGCACAAAATATAACACCAGTAATTTCACGTATAAACAAATCAAAAACAGGAAATAAATGTGCACATACAATAAAATACCACACAATACTAACTAAAATAGTACAGAATGCCAAACGCATTTCATCACAAGGCCTACATCAGTAGCATATAATTATAATTAGCACAATCTAACATCATAAATGACATAACAAATCACAGGAACCAGTAAGGTAACAGAATTAATTACCTGCAAGAAATAATCAAAAATTTAAACCATAAATTAAAAACCATCACACATTTTTTTAAAAAAATCATATAGCATTATATATTCCTTGTATAAAATCTGACTTCAGTTTTTTCCACATCTGGGTATCTCTACAAAAAGGAATAAATAAAATCACAATTACAGTAAACATAATTATATATGCAGTTGTATAGATATGCATACACATGTATACCTATCTCATCTGGTCCAATTAACAGCATAAATATACATGTGTGTGAGTGTCTTGCCATGCTATTATACAGAAAAACTCAAGATGCATAGTACTTACCACAAAATAAATATATTCCCTCAAGCCAAAGCCTATACCTGGGAGAAGCCATTAAACAAATCCTCCCTCCATAAGTCATTAACAAGCTCTTAAAGCAAACCCCACAGTAAAAAACTGTAAGTATACAAAGGCACACAAAACAAAATTTCAGACTGCTGACAGCCAATCAATTTCCTCATTCAAGCCTTAAGGCACCAAAGTTCATAAAGTAAAAATCCAAAATGTTTCTCTTTTTCATAGCTGGAGTGTAGGAGCAGACACCTTTTCTATCACCGAGAATCTTAATTGTTTGTCTGAATGCTTCAGGGCCAAGAAATGTTTCACTAGAGGAGCATGGAATCTTCCCAGTTGAATCCAGATATTATGTTCCGAGATTCTTGCTTTGACTGCCCTGGATGTCATACCTATATACATGAGATTGCATGGGCATTTGATGAGGGTTCCTTGAGGTTCTATGTTCAGATCTCCCAATGTGTAATTTAAGATCAAAAAGCTGCCAGGGTGGAGCAATTTTAGGGATGCCAATTTTAGATGGGACCTGGGGATCCCTGGGAATTACATCTTGTCTCCAGATTACAGAGATCAGTTCCTCTGGACAACCCTTTGAAGGGTGGACTCTATGGCTCTTATCAGAACTATGGCTTCCCCAAGGTCATCCAGCCAGGTGCAAGTGGAGGAGTGGGGAATCAAACCCAGTTCTTCCAGATTAGAGTCCGCGCACTTAACCACTACACCAAACTGTTAAATGACCCCCCACCCTATACTATTCCTCCAGTCTGCTATTAGATCTGGAACTGGAAAAAGACCAGCAATCCTGATGATTGTATGTATCTCCCCCCACCCCACAACACACACACAACTAATTTCATTTTGGAGGGAAGGGATTTCTCTGTGGGAAATGCCACAGGCCAACAAAAGTTAGGCCTCCATCACTGCCCCAGTACCATGTATAGGGTTGCCAAATGCATTTTGGCTGGGAGCAGGGGCTCCCGACTGGCGTCTAATTCGTGCGCACACGTCACCCAGAAGTGACGTCGCACGCTGGGGCGGGGCCACGCCATTTGAAGGGAAAACTCTTTGTTTTCCCCTCAAATGGCGTGGCCCCGCCCCCAGCGTGCAACGTCACTTCCGGGTGACGTGCATGCGGGGGTGGGGTTTCCTCCGGGCCCGATTCCGCATGGGGCGGAAGTCGGGCCTTGAAAGCGGGGGGAAATCCGCCCCCCGGGGGGATTTGGGAACCCTAACCATGTACCCCAACCCAATCCCTGCCCTAACTGCATTGAAAGCTTAAATTACATATTATCTAGCCACAGTTCCTCAGTATCAAGTGCCATGTGATCCTTTTGCCTTCAGTCCCATTTTAGTCTCCCTCAACCTTACTGAACTGAATGGTCAGTGAAAGAGAGACTCAAGCAATAATTCAGCTGGTATCCTAGCTGGGCTATGGTACAGAGAGTGATTTCAGGCACATTCAAAGGCTTGCACTTGCCCCGTGGGACTTCTGACCTTACTTCTTGGAACAACAGATCCTTCCTTCTCTAGATTCCATACTTTCCTACCCCTTCAGTTTCAAATGTTGTTTGTCTGGTGGTAAGAGGAGTGTAGGGCTAGTTGAAAAATTTGCAGAGTGAGTTATATGTTCTTCAGATTGTAGCTGTCCATTTGTCATTACTATTTTTAAGTATATACTGTTTTACCGGCAAATGATAACACGTTTTCTCCTCCAAAGTGAAAGAAGAAAAGATAAAGATGATGTCATATGCTGTATATAGTGGGTGAAATGTGTCTTTTTTATTCCTAATGCCTCCGGGAATGGTCTTCGCTCTGAGAAAACATGACCTCTGTGAAGTTGGCAAGGTCAGCTAAACCTAGAGTGATTTGCTGTGTAAGAGCCAGTGACACAAGCTAAGCTGCCTCAGGGCAATGTTAACTTAGGTAACCCAAATGCAACAAGACATGATGTTTCTGAAATCTGAGCAAACTGTCTCTATCGGGTTTTTTTTTTTAATAGCTAGCATAGTGTTTGAGCATTTAGACAGCTTAACCAGTATATTCTTCAGAGTCTTTAAAAAGTGAAACTATGGGCAAAGAAGTCAGTAGGTACCATTCGCCAAGAATGTTTCTGTTCTATTCATTCGCTGCATCTTTTGTTAAGTGCAAAATTTGTTGTGTTGACACAGGGTCAGGTTTACACAATCTATGGCCCTGCACATGCGTTGTGGGAAGGAAACAGAGAGTGCACCTTACACCACACACCTGGTGTGATTGCACCTCTCCGATGCCAGCTAGTGTCTATGACATAGTGTAGCATCTGAGTGTGTCCAAAACCAGTGCTTACATGCTTCATACACACGCTGTTGGTCTCTTAGCTGATATCCAGGAATCAGTTCTGCAAAACAAACCCAGTGTCACTGGATCTGGTCAAGTCTGGTGCAGAACTGCCAAGTAGCCACCTGGTGATACTGAAGGCAAGCCAGGCGGGCATGAAGATAAGACATGCTCATCTCCTCTCACCTATTTTCTATTATACATAAGGCTGTGCAATATTTCTTTTTCATTTTAAAGAACTTTTGACATAAAGGTTGGACACTGCAATCAGCATGTGATTCATCTAAGAAATGAAAAAGAATACAGGTCCAGTCAAAGTTGTAGCCAGGACAGTGTTATTGTACAATGCATAAAAATTAAGAAAGTGGTTCTGGAAACAGCATTCAGATCATTCAGAGAACCTCTGGCTTGTCTAACCTGGCACCTTCTTCTGGAGCCCAAATAATTTGACCCCCCTGGTCTAATCTTTTTTAAACTTGGGGGGGATTTGAGGAGAGGCACTAGCAGCAATGCTGCAAATTTGGTGTCTCTACCTTAAAAACAGCCCTCCCCAGTGCCCCAGATACCCCTGGATTAATTCTCCATTATAGCTTATGGGGGCCATTGATCATAATGGTCCCCTTATGGTATAATGGAGCCCAAAAAAATTGGGTTCCCCAAATATTTCCTGAATCCAAATCGCATACCCACTGAGACTAATCAGAGAAATAGATAAAGCAGGAAAAACAACTGTTAAATACCATGCCAGTATTGAGATTCAGAAATGTAGGGAAATACCAATATTTTTTGGGTTCAATATACTCAAACCCAAAAAATACTGGGGAGGGGTTTGCACACCCCTAATCTAGATGCTTTCCATTTACTACAACTTATAGCAGAAGCTGTTCTACAATATCTCAAAGATGGGACTTTTCTAAATTCGTGATACATGGTCACATTATTAGTTGTGACTTTTTTGTCATCTATGTAATATGTAAGGACCATATGTATTTTTATTAACTATAAAACATAGTAGCCATAAATCACAGTGATTGTTTTGGGGTTTTTACTGGGATCCCAGTTTGTTATTCTGTTCTTACTTATATACACATGATGCCAGATTAGCTGGCTACTTGGGATAGGCAATAGTATTCTTTAGATTAGTCTTCTGTCACCTTTCCACTGCAACAAGGATGTGAACTGAATCTACCTCAGTAAACAAAAGTTTTACCTTTTTGCAATATACCTACTTGGAGTCTATTTACTACATGTGATACCACACATCTATGACTGTGCAGCTTTGCTACTGAAACACATATCCCCAATACCGAGGACGTCTCCCAGTGGCTTCATGTAGATATTACATGGTGTGAGGGATAAGACTGAACCCTCTAGAGCCCCAGATGGGCTTCTTTTTAAAGAAACACTGAAGGATGATTAATGTGATAATGATGCTAGTACTTGAGGGAGTCTTCTTGGATGAACAGACCCATGCAGATCACACTGTGGAATCTGAAGTGCTGCACTGGTTTGAGGATGGTACTGAGAAGTGGCCACCACTTTAAAAAGGTAGAAATGTTCCCTTGTTGAAAAGAGAGCCCTTTCCCTTAAATCACTGTTCTCTGTCATTTCTCATTCTTTAAGTCCTGTCCTCGGAGTAAGACAAGTAAAAAATTCAGTAAATAATATTAAAAGCTCATTCTAAAAAATTCTTAGGTAGACTCGACCTGTTCAGTAGCTAGAAAATGAAGAATACTTTTTCTAGCTTCAGTCTTTCAGTGAGCCTTAGCTTCTCCTAGCATGCTCAAAAAGGGCTGACAGCAAGCTTAAATAACTGTTTCCATGATGGGAAGAACTGAAATACAGTTGGTTGTAGATGTAGGTAGGAGCAACTATCAGCCTGAACTAGTTCAACCTGAAAATGTGCACATCAGTGCACACCAGTGTTGAAAAAAGACAAAATCCATGCTGGGGATTAGGAAAGGGATTGAAAATAAAATGGCAATTATTGTAATGTCCTTGTATAGATTAATGGTATGGCCACATTTGGAATACTGTGTACAGTTCTAGTCACTGTAAAGAAGACATTGAAGAGCTGAGGAAAGTACAGATAAGGGCAACCGAGATGGTTAAGGATTTGGAGCAGCTTTTCTACAAGGAAAAGTTAGAGGATTTCTCAATTTAGAAAATATGACTGGAGGGGCATAATAGATGTTTATAAAATTATACATGGCATAGAGAAAGTGGATAGAGAGGACTTTTTTCTCCCTCTCCAATAGTGCTAGGATTTGGGGACACCCAATGAAGTCAACAAGTTGATAGATTAAAAAAAAACAACCAGCTTTATTCAACAAGTGATTAAATTTTGGCAATTGCTGCAAGAGGATGTAGTGATGACTACAAACACTGATCAGTTTAAAAGAAGATTAGACCAATTCATGGAGGATAGTTCCATCAGCGTCTACCAACTGGATCCACTCAGCTTTTGCACTCAGTCTTGTCCAGTTCCCTTTCTCTCTACATTCTCAGCCCCATGTGGCCTTTGTCCATGCAAGCCCATGATCCCCAATATAGCATTTTTGAGTGTCAAAGTGGGTCCTCCCTCCCTTTTCCACCAGTGGAAAAGCTGGTTGGATCCAATCCAGTGACTCAAGAGAAACTCCTCATCCAAAAACAGTAAACCTGCTAGAGCTAGGAAGCAACATCAGAGGAAGGCCTTGGCTTCTGTGTCATTTGTCTTGGCCTTCCAGGACAACTGGTCAGCTGCTGTGTGAAACAGGATGCTAGACTAGATGGACCACTGGTCTGATCCAGGAGGGCCTTTCCTATATTCTTATGTTCACTCACAGAAGCCTGTATGTGTCCAGCACTTGAGCATATACTGGCTGCTGTAAATGCAAACAGATTCAAAGAAAACGTACAAATTAAAAGCAAGTTAATTAATATGGTAAGTTTGAATTGTGAAATCGATAAATACTGGGAGGATAACAGCCTTCTACATAACTGAAAGCAATTGAGCCTTACTTGTTAAGCTGTGAAACAGCCATTGATAGAAACGTTGTGAAACCTGTCAATGGTGCAGTTCATTCAATAAAGTTATGTTAGTATTCAATGTGACTAAAGGTGCTTGAACAACCATTCATAAGCCAGAGCACAGCAGGATATTAACAGTGATGCTCATTAGTTTGAGTACATATCTGAACACTTAGAGTGGACATGTTACTATAGTTAGATCTTCCAATTTTGAATGTCTGTATATTGATAACAGAGAAGGAAATAAAAGAAGAATTACAGCTCTAAGGAACTGCCGCAATGCAGGGAGATGAGCTAATGGCACACCACTGTACAGGACCTTCGCATAACTTGAATGCAAAGAGAGACAAGCTCTCTTATTGCCAGCTTCAGAAGTGTTGCACTGATGGGCGCAACCGTTTCCCAGTGACTGTGAACACCTAGATAAAGACAGTGATGAGGCACTTCAGTGAAGCTTGAGTTCTAAGGCTTGGGTTTACCCGCCCACACTCTTTGGGTGGGCAGGCAAACCGCAGACTGTCATTTGCAGAGTCAAAAGGCACTGGATACATTTAATTACTGTGTTACCACTTGAGAACACTTTCAATGCCAAGAACTGGTCATGGAGGGTGGTTCCCCCCCCCCCGTCTTATTGAAACTCTGCTTTCCTTTTGCTGTAGCATAATAACAGGATCAACCTGCACCTGGGAACTCTCTAGGCAAGCGAGAGGGTGGGATATGCTACCAAAAGTAGGTAGGTTATGAAGAAACTGTGATCGAGCAGAGGTTGAGGGTAGCGTGTTTTTTCTTACTTCCAATTGTTCTTTTCTTTTGAGGGGGGAATGTTCCCCTTATGAATTAGGTGTGGCAGTATAAGATGGTGATCAGATACAAGGGATGGTTGAACATCTATATTTTTAATAATTTCCTCTGTGCTCCTTGGAGGAAGATGACTGACTTTCCCTTCACACTGAGCTTCCTCATCAGAAGAACTCAGCACACATATTCACCAGAGATGTGTCCTTGTGAATAGGGGATTACTCCTTGGACAGAACCTACAATCATAAAACTGGCCTCAGAAACCCAATGCGGAGGAACTCCCTCTCCTCTGCAGCCCTCTTTTAGATTTTAGCACAGGCTGAAGCAAAAGGTCCGTGGGCAGCAGAACTCTCACATGCTCCCTTAGACTCAATAGTCCTAAGAAACACCAGCTGAAATCAGTGACCCACACAACACCAAAGCACTATCACAAGCCTTGGAAGGCATAAAGAAATATAGACCCAAATGGGATTAAAATAAAAAAGAGGTTTATTAAAGGGAAATTGTACAAAGCATCAGTGTGGGGGAAACTAGCAGATCTGGATGAAGGATGGTGATTCCAAGTACCAAGAGTTTGAGGAATTACCTACTCAAGTAGAAGAGAGGGGAGGAGGTACAGATAAAGCATATGACAGAGACACCAATCCTATTTTCCAGCAGTGAAGCCAACACCAATGAATGAGATCCAGAATCATGGAAGGGGACTATATTTTCTGCATTAGACAGCAGAGACTTGAGTAGCTCTCAATACACAGGTTATTCATCAAAGCCAGGGTGGATTGGAGGGGGGGTGGCCCTAAAAAAGGTCCCTGCCCCATCCTGCCTTGGCCCTACCCCTGCCCTCCCTGCCCACCAGTGCCAGATTTATGTATAGGCTAAGTAGGCTGAAGCCTAGGGCCTCTAAGTCTAGGGGGCCTCCACAGCCCTGCCCCCCCCAGCGGGCAGTCTCCCCTCTCCCAAAATTGCAAACCCAAGACTTTATGCGAGGGCAGGATAACTCAGGCCCAGCAACTATGAGACTCAGGGCCAGCCAGTGGGGCCCAATTTGAAACTCTGGGGCCCAACTGGGAAAAAAGGGGGCCCAGTTCATAGCCAAAGTCTGCAGAATCTTAGAGATATAAATAAAATCCATCTAGATTGCCCTGGTGCAGAGGGCCCCTTAGGAGCAGCCCGCAGGGCTCAATTTGGCCAAATTGCTCCAATTGCCTTAAGGCCAGCCCTGACTGTGCAGGGGTTGGACTGACAAGCCCTGCCCCTTCTAGATCCCTGGTGCCCCTTCTAGATCCCTGGTGCCAGACTCCAGGACTCCAGAGCCAGCAGCCCAGAGTCAACAACCAGCTGCACAGCCTTCCCCAGCTCAAGGGTCAGGTCAGTAGTGGTACATGCTGCACTTTAATCAGTGGGAGAATGTGAGTGGGGGGGGGGCGGCTGGGGCACATAGACCAGGCAAACAAGCTCTACATGCTGCACTTTAATCAGTGGGAGAATGTGAGTGGGGGGGGGGGCGGCTGGGGCACATAGACCAGGCAAACAAGCTCTCCCAAGTCCCTTCCATCCTGTCCCTCCTCCTTGGCTTGAATAGAGCAAGCACATGTGACTGGCACTGACCTCACCCCTCCCAGGCAGGGAAGTCTATCTTTCACACTTCACAGAGCCCTGTCGGTGCCTGCAGCATGCACTTGCAACCCCTTTCTCAGAACTTCTTGGATATGAAAAGAAATATTGATGGTTTCAATTGTCATGCCAATAAATCCAAACAATACTGCTTCATACATTAATAGTAGATTAATTGTTCTAAAGCCATTGCAGAATCTAATCAAAGTTTTACATATTTATTTTATATAACATTTTTTGGCAGTTGGCTCTTTTAAATGGCTAGTATTTATTGTGGGATGGGAGCCTGGTGTTTGCTGCTGCTGCTGGAATTATTAGATGAGAAATTATAGTTAATTATTAACCTATGTTTTTGCATCATTTTCAAGCCTCCTAATTGCATGTGTCTTGGAGAAAATTATTTTGAATACTTTTGACAATTTTGGGAGTTTATAAACTTTTGAAAATGTTTAGATTGGAAAATGATATTGTGCTATAGGGTTGGCTTGTTGGATGAGACAGAACAGACTCCATTATGTGTTTGCTTTAGTTTAGGTTGTTTAGTTTAGTTAAAATGGCCACCCACCCTGGGAAGTAAAGCAAAATTCCAGGGTAGGCCTACAAATCCCAGTGTCGGATGTTTAATATCCAGCTGTCAGATCATGGTGATCTATGTGTCAGCAGGCAAGCTGCTGGAAGCTGGTCCTGACCGGTTTTGTCCTGATAGAGGATGAGGTCAGTGACAATGAGTCAGCACTTAGCTGATTGGTCAATGTCTGTATATAACTGGACAAGTGCTGCCCTGTTCATTCTCTTCTCGTGTAATGGTGATTGGCGGAGCACTTTGTCTGATGACTGTAAATATTGTAAATAAATTCTGTATATAGTTTACCACAGGACTGTCTTGTGTGGTGCTATACAGAGCTTACTCTGCAGTTGAGTGCTGGTGAGTGGCTGGTGAGTTGGAGTGGCTGAAACAGTCCTGGTGGCTGGCTGCTGCTGGCTAGAAGTAGACACGCTGTGCTACACACAGCGCGCAACACCCAGATGCCTCTATGGCCAAAAAATGTGAGAAAGCCAGTGGGCGAAATCAGAAGATATAAATGCTCCAGCCAGCCTGGGAGGGGGGAGTCATCCTGCAACCCTCAGAGAGGCCAAGAGGCTCTTGCTGCAGATTGCCCACAGGCAGAGAGAGGCCTTGGGGATCAGGGAAGGCAGAAGTGGTAAGGGATCCTCGGAGGGATCCAGAACTACCTGTGGAAGGCAGGAGGCCAGGCTGCAGGTTGGTAACTGAACCTCATCCCGAGGGAAAATAAGTATAGGGATCAGTTCAGGGACAGAGGAAGTGCGTTTTGTCTTGTTTTATTTGTGCCCAGTGGAGTTTTCCTTTCTGTGTTTGATTTAAAGTGCCTTTTTGAGTTTAAAATTCTGTTACTTGTAAATAGTCAATAAAATCTTTGTTCTATGTTTAAAACCCAGTCTGGTGCTCTGACCACGGAGTCTCCCCCATTCTGCCCACTACCAGTGTCTTAAGAAGGGTCTTGGGAGGAGAAAAGCCCAAAAATGCACATGTGCCAACCTTCCAGGAGAAACCCAAAGTTATGGGTTTTCATCTCCAAACCCTGAGAGTCAGCCAGAGGGGTCTCACTGCCCCTCAAGAAAGGCATAGGGAAGTCAGTGAGTGGTGGCAGCTACTGAAGAGTGACAGAAGCCCACCAAGGAGGTGGGAAGGAAAAGCTGGGCTCACGAACCACAAACCGGCTACTCAGTCCCCCAGGGCTGAGGGTGGGCGCCCATTTCGCCACAGTGGAAAACTGAATTCTGTAACACTTCAGCAGCAACCATCTATACCTTGTGCCAATAGCCACTGATGGACCTCTGGTCCATGTGTTTATCCAGTTGAAGATTAATTTTACTTTTTATTTTTAGATTCTAATCTGAGCATGAGTAAAAGATTTGAAAGTGGTGCTAGCAAGCGCAAGAGACAGAGACTTGAAAATGCTATGGTAATGAAGTTAAGACCAAACACTGCTTTCATGCATCAACCACTCAGTGAAGCAACAAGAGCCAGCAGTGAAGCTATCCAGCCTGAGCCAACTACTAGCATGCAACCAGACAAAAACCTCCCTGAAAGAGAAACAGCGAAGCAGGATGTGGAACAGCAAGCTGATTATGAGGAAGCAGCCATGATGCTGGCTCAAACAGAAAATATAGAACTAATTCAAGAGTCACTTGCCAGGGAGAGGCTAAAGAGTCACAAGAAAATAATGTTACCAGTCAGTTTTTGCAGTTCACACCTGGTAAGATAGGCCAAGTCCAAAAATGCAGCAAGGGCAAACGTTAACTTCCACGCTAGAGGAACAAATAAAAGCAGAACAGCAGTACTGGTGGCATGTCATGGAGAGAATTATTGCTGTAATATGCTCTCTTGTAGAATGAGGCTTACCATTCAAAGGAGACAACGAACATTTTGGATCTTTTAGAACTAGTGGCAAAATTTGATCCATTTTTACTTGCTCATATCAATTGCTATGGATCAGGCAATCCCTCTTATTTGTCAAAAACTATATGTGAGGAAATGATTCAACTCATGGCAAAAAAAAGTTAAGGATGCAATTCTGGCTGATGTGAGAAAGGCTGGATATTTCAGCTTTTCAGTAGATTCCACTCCTGACATTTCACATACTGATCAGTTGACTTTAATTATCAGATATGTATCACCTGAAGATGGTTTGCCAACTGAGAGATTTTTAACTTTCCTTGAGCTAAAAGACCATTCAGGAGAAAGCATGGCTGATTTAGTGTTCAACTATTTCACTACTGAGCTTGAAATTGAGTTTAGAAAAGGCCGCGGGCAGTCTTATGACAATGCTGCCAACATGGCTGGTAAGTACAACAGTATGCAGCAAAAAATCATTAAAAAAAACAATTTGCGAGATTTATTCCATGCGCAGGTCACTCTTTAAATCTGGTGGGCCGTTCAGCTGTGGATTGCCGCCTTGATGCAGTGAACTGTTTTGGCATTATCAATGAAATTTATACCTTCTTTTCATCCTCCACAAAGAGATGGACAGTTCTAAAATCATTTTTGCCACCTCAGTCTAAAGTGCCTAAATATTTGTCAAACACTAGGTGGGACGCACACGCAAAAGCCACAGAAGCTGTTAAGGGGGAGACCAGGCTTCAAGCTAACAATCTTTTGCAGAAAATGGAAGAACTGGAATTTGTGTTTATGCTGCATTTTTGGACCCATGTGCTAGGTCATTGTTACAAGGTCAGCAAAGTCTTTCAGAAATTAGACCTGTTATTGAGTTCTTGTGCAAGTTTGTACAGTTCACTTCTGGATTTTTTAAGGAAACTTAGAGAAGATTTTGATGAGCTTGAGAAACAAGCAAAAGCCACCTTGCCAAATTTTAACTACAAAACAAGAAGACAAAGAGTAAGGGAATGGCAAAGAAATGACAGAGTTGTACCTGATGCCTTAGATGCTCTTCCTTCAAGAGATAAGTTTAGGTTAAAATCCTTTATTCCTATATTAGATGCACTTGAAGCTAATTTAAAAAGTACTGTATACAGTGATATTGCACAATTGTTTTCCATTCTTGCTATTCTGACAGCATCTAAGCAAGAAATTCAACAAGGTGTTGAACTGTTGATGGAAGAATACCCAGAAGATATTGACCTGAAACTTATTGATGAACTTTTGCACTTTCACCTGTACATGAGACAAAGCCATAGGCTTACAGAAGAGCACTCTCTGTCTCATACAGACCTTTATCAAATTATATACAAGGAAAAATTCAGATGGCCTTTTCTAATGTGGAAGCCATCTTGTGGCTATTTCTTAGCTTTATGGTCACTAACTGCTCAGGAGAGAGGAGTTTTTCAAGACTCAAAAGAATTAAAAATTAAGGGTCATGATGTCTCAAGAGAGGTTGTCCACCCTGAGCATTCTGTACATTGAAAGTGACAAACTTAGACAAACAAATTTTGATGAAGTTTTGGATGATTTTGCTATGAAGAAGGAAGGCTAGAAAAAAACATTTTTATTCTTACTGTATTTGATGGTTGTAGTTTACTTCTTAATATGTATTTTAAAACTGATTGTTTAATGACAACATAAAGTAGATTCTAAAAATGCACACTGTCAAGTAATCATGATCATATTATTTACACTTCCCAGGCAGTATAATTTGTAAACTCAAGGTGTATTTTTAAGAATAACATTTTTAGAACACCCATCATCATCCTTGGCTTCACTCAATTTTGTTTATAACACTCTTCCATTTTCTTCTAGTCGTGAGGGTGGGGGGATTGGGAGAGGCCTCAGAAGTGGAGTAGCCTAGGACCTCTCTTCATCTAAATCCGGCCCTGCCTGCCCCCCAACAGATAGTAGGAGCTGCTGCTTTTCCAGCCCCAAGCAGGAGGTGCCCAGCCAAGCTAAGTGGCCAGGCAGGGTGATGCCAGGCAAGCCCATCCCTCACTGGTTGAGGCAACATTGAGAGGCCCCAGTCCATCATTCATAGTGGTGAGGCTGTGTGGGCCTATCCTTTCCCTCACTAAAACAAGGCTGGGCAGACCTGTCCCTCACTGGGTGAGGCAACATCAGGTAGTCCTGGCCCAGCCCTGGCCAGGGGGGCCCATCTCATCCTTCACCACAGCAAAGCTGGGTAGGCCTATCCCATCCTTTACCATGGTGAGTTTGGGCCAGGACAGTTCATTCCTTGCCCTCATTCCCTACTACTCTGGCTCATGTCTTTGTTTGGGCTAGGATGGCCCTGGAAGGGGGGATGTCTCCAAGGTTTGCATATCCCCAGTGGGGGTGGCTCCCTGGCCGTTGGTCCATTGAGACTCCTCAGAGTGGACTTAATGGCTAATCCACCTTTTTAGGGCAAACAAGCAAATAGACGGATTCTGCCCTCAGCCCATTGTAGGCCAGTGGGAGGAGCGCAGAAAATGAAAGCTTATTTTCTAAGTTTGGAAACAAAAAAGGGTAGAGGATTGTATCAAACCTGAACTAAGTTTCCCCTTGGAAATAGTAGCTGCACCACATGGGTGTTTGTGCTGGGGTGAAATCGTGAAGAGAATAAGGATCATCTTCTACCTCTGTGCCATTTTAATGATTGGCCTCATGGGGGGGGGAAACAGCCGCAGGTAGTCTGACTTGGCCTGTGTAGGGGAGGGTGGGGTATAAATTGAATAAATTAAATTAAATTAATCTTTTTCCCCAGCACCATTTTCAGGACCTCACTTGTCCCTGCAAAGCTGCTATCCAAGTCATGGAAAATGCAGAGAGAGATCTACAGACTGCTTATATCTAAATAGCAAATATCAGCTGGCGGGAGGGTGGTGATTGAGGTCATAACTGCTATTTAGAGTTTTTAAAACAATGGGGGATCACAGATCTTCCATTGTCACACCCTTACTCTAAACTCAATTTGATTAGTGGCGGTGGTGCAGCCACACATGGAGCTTTCAAGGTAAGAGATTAGCAAAATGTGTATTTTCACTCCTGACAATATATGATATGGATACTTTCCATATATTACAAGACAATTTGGATTTTCTCTTTAATTGATTGCATAATCAGCCTGAAAGTGATTGGTGACTGAAGACACTTTTGTAAAGCCATAGATCTGCTTCAGGTCAGACTGAACAAACACCATGAAATTCCACAATGAGAATTTTCTGTATAGCACTTTCCTTCATGTCATCTGAAACATGCATATGAATGTCACTGGAATATAATCTTTTGTCAGTAGTGACATAAGTGCAATGCTGCAGTTCTCTCCAGTCAGCAATTATTCCTGATTACCTTGCAGGAGTTTCCATTTGGTGCTGATGTCTGAGAGAGGCAGAGTAAGCAGTAAGTCACATACTTAGGCCTCCTTGCTTGAATAATTTTTGTGTTCTGATTCCCAGCCATAAAAAATGTATGTATATGAAGGTATGTGAGGATGGAGGCAAATGCAGAATAAACAGAGCCACTCTTTTGGGGCCATAAATGTTTTAATATGGAATTTTGTCGTTTTAACTGGTTTTAAAATTGTATTGGATTTTGTGTTGTTGTAAACCGCCCTGAGCCCCGCGTAAGTGGGGAAGGGCAGTTAAGAAATCAAAATAAATACATAAATAAATAGCATTATTAAATATGAAGAGGATCTGCAACAGACAACAATAACCAACTCGAATGCAGTATAGCTACCTTATATAGGATGCAGAGGAATCAGGCAGCCTCTGTGTAAGCATCCTAAAATCTCTGGCATTTTGGCTCCAAGCCTCTGAATACTCTTATAAACTGTTCCATCTCTTCTTTGACAAGTGCAAATATATGCTTGAGAAGAGCCTTCTTGATCCTTTGTCCCTAGCAGCGAGGTCATGGTTTATTTTATTTATTTATGTTTTCAGTTTCTAGCTCACCCTTCCCTTCTCAGGGCAGGTTACATCATAATAAATAGTTAAAAAATAACTTGTATTAGACGAAGCAATCAATATTGGTGCATAGTAAAAACCAATGCATTATAGGTAAAAACAATCAGGACAGGACAGGTAAGAGGGGAGCAGAAACCACAAGGTGAGTGCTCTTCAAACCATCGCTGTCCCCGACCATATGCCTGTTGGAACATCTCTGTCTTACATGCCCTGTGAAATTGTTTCAGGGCCCATGGGGCCCAGGTCTCACTAGACAGAGAGTTCCACCAGGTTGGGGCCAGGACCAAAAAAGCCCTGTCCCTGGCCAAGGATACCTGGATGGTTTTCAGTCCGGGGATCACCAGCCGGTTGTCATTGGCTGAGCATAATGCTCTTTGAGGGACATAACAGGAGAAGCAGATACGCTCGTCCCAGACCGTTTAGGGCTTTAAACCTTAAACCTGATGCGGTACTCAATTTGGAGGCAGTGCAGCTAGTGGAGGACCGGTTGAATATGTGCTCTCAACAGTGTACCTATGAGAACCCATGCCGCCACATTCTGGACCAATTGCATTTTCCAGATCAGCCTTAAGGGTAGCCCTGCATAGAGCGAGTTACAATAATCCAGCCTGCAGGTCACCATTGCGTGGATCACTGTGGCTAGATCTTGGTGAGACAGGTTCATGGCATCCCCCAATGGTTGCCCAGTCCCAGTTCCTGCAGTCACCTTAGCCCTGAGATCCCAATCTGACGAACATCCCCTTCATCTTTACACTGATACTCCAGGGTGGTCACCTAAATAACAAACAAAATAATTGGCAATGTGCTGCCCTTTAATGATATTCCAAAATCTGCCTCATGGTTGGGCTGAACCTGCCTTAGGGTTGATGTGAAACCAAATGAGAGACTTTCTGGCTCACTGTACTTTTTTTCAAATTACACACTTATTCAAAATATTTATATTGTGTCCTGCAATGAACCTCCAAAGTGGTTAACAATAAAAGGAAAACAATTCCGATAAACAAAGACAATGGATTGACTCTCATAAGTCATGAAAACTGAGGTAGACTTTCCACACATTCCTTTTTCTTCAGCAGTCCCCCCTCAGAAAGGCAGTGCCAGAAAGGCAGCAGTTCTTGCCTCAGAAAGGCAAGAAAGGTGAGGGTCCTTTCTTGAACGGAATATACTGTGACATGAGGCAGGATACAGTAAGGATGCAAAGTTGCTCCCCTTTTTCTTTCACTAGTGGATTAAGTTAAGCAAGGATGCTCTTCATAGCAGATGAGAGATACAAATTCTCACTGTGCGTGTGTCCACATGGGTTCCTCAACCTGTGGGACTGCCTTTTGGTCAGGGGCGGGGTGTCACAGGGAGATATTGAGAAAAGGAAAAGGTGGGGGGGATTTTTAAGGCAGCAGCGATTGATGAAAGCACGGGGAGGAAATATCCATGTAATATAATTTCAGTTCAGGACAACCGGACCTGTGTCTTCATCTAATGTTACAAATGTGTTTCAGGGCTAAAGTGTCACTCCTTTTCTATGAAACCTGAATATTTTTCCACTCTTAACCTGAATACCTCACACTTTAGTCTCTTTAATATGGTTCTGAAATCCATTCATGCATGAGCCAGCATCTGAATTGCTGTCATGTAATGCTTACTTTATTGTTCCTTTTTTCCTGCTTGGCTACAACAGTTAAAACTGCTTGCATTCTGTGATGTTATGGTACATCGGATTCCCTTTCTTTCACTTAAGGGCAAAGAGGGAGGAAGTGGAGTGGGGAGTTTGTGTCCCTTGGCATTTTGTTCTGAATTTTATTCAGTATATTAATAATTGTATCAGCAGGTTCGTAAGCTGATGTGCTTTTAATTGGTTCACCCACCCACCCCTAATATGCATAGACTAATGGCCCCACACTATCTTTTTTATTATTATTGCTAATGGTTTCTCCAGTAATATAAAATGACTGATGGGTACAGTCTGAGAAAAGCAGAAAAATCAATATGCACCCAGACGCCATCTGTATAGGTTAAGAGCAGGCAAGGAGCTGGTTTTGCAAGACAACAGAAATCCTCCAAGATTCCACTTCAGTGCCAAAGGCAGGATGTTTGAAACACCAGCTAATGATTTCCACAGCTTGGAAAATGAAGGCTTTGAGAGGCAATTCAGGCAGAGAACTTTCCTTTTGTTTCCAAATTGCACTGTCCTGCATTGGCTTCGTATCAAATTCGCAAAACCAAAGCACAGCTTAACTTCTCCCTTTTTACCATTAACTTCTACCATTCTACTTAACTTTCTATCAATTTTCCTTTCATGCAGGTGAGGTACTCTACTCGCAAAAGCATAGGATTCCAGGTCCCCCCTGGCCACCAATGGGGAAGTTGGGAAACTCCTGGAGATTTGGGGGTGGTGCCTGGGAAGAACAGCAACCTCAGTGGAGTACAATGCCTTAGAACTCACCCCCCAAAGCATCCATATCTTCCAGGGGGACTGATCTCTGTAGTCTGGAGATGAGTTGTAATTCCAGGGGATCCCCAGGTCCCACCAGGAAGCTGGCATCCCTAAGCAGTCAGCCAACAACACATTTAGATCTTTTGATGTTCATGGATCAAAGAAGTTGCTACAGTAAAGTCTGTAAGTTATTGGCTTACACACTCACATGAGAGATAGATAAAAAGTGGGAAGCAATGAAATGGGGACAACTCCCTTGAGGAAACTTCCTTTTTGCTAAAGTGTTGAGGAAGCCATTGGTCAAGGTCAGTATTGTCTACTCTGAGTGGCAGCAGTTCTCAGACAGAGGTCTTTCACATCCTCTACTATCTGATTTTTTAAAAACTGGATTAAACTTGGGGCTTTCTACATGCAAAGCAGATGTTCTGCCTCCAAACCATGGAACCATGTACATCTAGACTCTCTAGATCTAAGCATACATTCAGATCTCAAATGTAAGAAGAATAAAAAGGTAAAAAATATGCCTCCCGTGCAAATATGTCTACATAAGCACCCCTAGATTTGTAGATAAAAAGGAACTTAAGCTAAATAGGTTCAGCCAATTTACTTGAAAAACTACAAAAGCCATGAAAACTTTATTTTTATTTTATTTATTTATTTTGCTATTAAATTTATAGCCCTCCCTCCCCGCAAGCGGGCTCAGGGCGGCTCACAGATAGGGTATCAATGCCAATAGTTAAAACAATTAAAAACAAGATAAAACAATCAATCAGTTACAACAATACAAAGTGCTCAAGATGTTTCAGGAAAGTCTTCAGTAACAAGATGGCTTCCTGGAGATAGCAGTCCCAGTTCAGTGGTATCAGATCCATGCAGGGCTGTAGTTCATTTAACACAGGGCCATCTCACCCCCCAATATTACCCAACTCAGTTGGTGGTGGTGGTGGTGGAGGTAGTGGTGGGGGTAGTGGCGGCTCCTACTCGAAAGCCTGGTGGAAGAGCTCCATCTTGCAGGCCCTACAGAACTGCGCAAGGTCCCGCAGAGCCCGGATCTCCTCTGGGAGCTCATTCCACCAGGTTGGAGCCGCCACCGAAAATGCCCTGACCCTGGTAGCAGCATACCTGGCATCCTTGGGGCCTGGAATCGCCAGCAGATATTGCGTCCCTGACCGTAGTGCCCTTGGGGGAACATATGTGGAAAGGTGGTCCCTTAGGTATGTTGTACGCTGGCCATATAAGGCTTTAAAGGTAAGAACCAGCACTTTGAAGCAAATCTAGTACGCTATTGGCAGCCAGTGCAGTACTTTCAGCACAGGCCAGATGTGCTGCCACCTAGGGAGGCCCATCAAAAGCCTGACTGCAGCATTCTGCACTAGCTGCAGCTTCTGGATTTGTGACAAAGGCAGCCCCATTGAAAAGTCCTTAGACTAACGCAGTGATTCAGCTCTAAGACTTTATTTAAGGTTCGGAACAAGACAAACTAACCAGCTCGCAGGCTGGTTTATATGTGCAACAACTCCGCACCCAAAACACACCCACACACAAATGATTGGCTATTTACAGTGGCCGAGAGTTCCATAGGCTCTCAGCCGGGAGCCTAGCCTGCCGATAGGTGCTGGCTAGGATCCGCTTGTCCCATTGTTACTGCGAGTGAAGCTCAGCCGCTTCGCATGACCACGTGGTGAAAAGGCCACGCACGTGGTCTGAGATGGATACATTACACCCCTCCCCCCTAGGTCCAAAAGTCACCCACACACAAAGTCCTGCAGATAGGAGGGTGCTTTACGGGTTCTCGTTGAGCGGTGAAGTGCTGGCACCGGGGCGGAAGGTGACACTGTAACATTTGGCTGAGAGGTGGGCGGTGTTGGCGGCTGTGGTGCTGGCAGCAGTGCTTCTCAGGGACCAGTCATGCTGTCTGTTGAGGAATCGAAGGGTACCTCATTGTGCTGGGCCAGGTCGTCCGGGATCTGAGGTGGAGTGGGAGTTTCCAGGGTGTCTAGGTCCTCGAAGTCCTCTTGGTCATGTGGCAGTACCCACCGCTGCAGCTGATCGATGTGGTGGTGTAGTATCTGGCCGTCCTCGCTGGAGACCTCGTACGACCAAGGTCCCCGGACTCTCACCACCCGGGCCAGAATCCATGGCGGGCCTTGCGCATAGTTCCGGGGGTAGACCGGATCCTTGGGGAAAAAACCCTCTGGCCGCCTCGGGTGACTCTATGGCCAGTTCCTCTTCTGGTGCTCGATCGGGATGAAGGCAATCCAGCCGGGTCGTCAGGCGCCGTCCCAAAAGGAGATCCACTGGGCTGCGTCCCATCGCGGTGTGTTTCGTCATTCTCTGGCCAAAGAGGAAAGCTGCCAGCTTGTAGTCCCAGTCCTTACTATCCAAGCGGCGGAACGCCTCCTTAGTTGTGCGCACCATGCGCTCAGCTTGGCTGTTGGTCGCAGGGTGGAACGGGGCCGACCTGATGTGGCAAATTCCATAATAGCGGGTAAAGTCCTGGAATTCACTAGAGGTAAAGGCCGTACCGTTGTCGGTGACCAGGGTGTCTGGAATCCCCTGGGCACTGAAGATGTGCCACATGGCCCGGATGGCTGCTCGTGAGGACGTGGATGGCACCGGGATGACCTCGAGCCATTAACTGTACGCATCCATGAGTATAAAGAAGAGGTGACCCTGGAATGGCCCCGCAAAGTCCAGGTGGAGCCGAGACCAGGGCTTGTGTGACGATTCCCAGGCCCTGGCAGGAGCTCGGGGAGGCTCGGGTCAGGATACTTGGCAGGGCTGACAGCACTTCACCCGGTCCTCGATGTCCCAGTCCAGCCCTGGCCACCAGACATAACTTCTGGCCAGGGCTTTCATCCGGACTACCCCCGGGTGTCTGTCATGTAGTGCTGTGAGGACTCGTTCCCTTAATGGAGTCGGAATCACTACCCGGCCATCCCACATTAAACAGCCTTTGTGGGACGACAGCTCATCCTTGCGGGAGGCGAATGCTGTGAAGTCTGCCCCTGCAGAGGCCATAGGCCACCTCCTTCTCACCCAGTCCAAGATTGGGTCCCAGGCCGTGCGGCGGGCCACCTCATGAACGTGTACTGGCCGATCAGGAAAAGCCTCCAGCAAGACGACCTGGTGAGCCGGGTCCGGATCCATGGATGGCAGCAGAAGTCAGCGTGTCCCATCGCTTTCCCCGGGCGGTGAAGAAGCGCATAAGAGTAGCCTGCCAAGAAAACAGACCACTGGAGCACCCGGGGCAAAGTCATCTGGGGGGTTTGGCGGTCCAGGGCAAGGAGACCTAGAAGCAGTTTATGGTCTGTCAGGATCGTAAAAGGCCAGCGATACAGGTAATGGTGAAATTTTTTCACCCCAGCCACAATCGCTAGCGCCTCCTTGTCGATCTGCACATAGTTGCACTCCGCCGCTGACAAGGTATGTGAATAGTAAGCTACCGGAACCTCCCGGCCATCCAGTAACTAGTGGCCCAGAACCGCCCTGACCCCGTACGGAGAGGCATCGCAGGTGAGGACCACTGGTAATGCCTTGTTGAAATGGGAAAGGACCAAATTGGAGACAAGAAGGTCCTTAACTGCCTGGAAAGCGGCAGCGTGCTCTGGTCCCCAAACCCACGAAGCGTTTTTGTCCAGCAGGCGGTGCAGACGTTCTGCCACCGCAGCCTTCAGAGGGAGAAAGGAATGATAAAAATTAAGCAGGCCCAGGAAAGCCTGCAGCTCCATCTTGGATGTGGGGGGGGGCCTGTGTGATGGCCTTGGCTTTTTCAGCCCTGGGGTGGATTCCCTGGGCGTCCACAGCAAATCACAAAAACTCCACCTTAGGAACTCCGAACAGGCATTTCTCCCGCTTGACCTTTAAACCAGCTGAGTTGAAGCACTGAAGCACAGTCCGGAGTCGGTTGGCGAAGGTCGAGGCGTCCAGGGTCGCGATGAGCACATCGTCTAGAAATGGCTGCACTCCTGGAATACCTTTTAACAAATTGTCCATGAAAGACTGGAAAATGGCGGGCACGACCGAAACCCCAAACTGCAATCGGTGGACCTTAAAAGCCCTCTTGTGCATTGCTATCGTCTGAGCCTCGGCCGTGGCTGTATCCACCAGCAGTTGCTGGTAGGCCTGGGCCAAGTCCAGCTTGCCAAAAATTCGCGCCCCCGCCAGTGCGGCAAACACGTGGCTGACCACCGGTACCGGATACGCGTCATCTTGGAGGGATTTATTCAGGGTGCACTTGTAATCAGCACAGATTAGCATGTCGCCATTAGGCTTCACTGGAGTGACTATCGGAGTCTCCCACTGTGCAGAAGCTATGGGTTCTAACACCCCCTGGGCCACCAAACGATCTAGCTCAGCCTCGATTTTTGGCCTCATAGCTATGGGGGGATGCCTGGCCTTGATCCTAATGGGGCGGATGGCCGAGTCAAGTTTGAGTGAGATGGGGGTCCCGGTGTATCGGCCCAGAGTGCCATCAAAACCCCTGGGAAACTCATTACACACAGCCGTGAAATCCTCAGCCCGGAGCTGGTTCACCCCCGCAAGCTGCATCCCCAGGGACCTGAACCACGAAAGTCCCAACAGACTGGAGCATCTTCCACCCACCACCAGCAAGTCCAATTGTCCATTGAAATCCTTAAACTGCACCGCAAACTTGCCTCAGCCCTTAAACTGCACCGCAAACTTGCCCCTACCACAGGGTTCTTGCTAAAGTCCTGTAATTTAAACCCCTGTGGCTTCTCCGGAGGAGGTCCCCCCCATGGGCAGAGCAAGTGCAGCATTTCCTCCAAGATTATAGAGTAGGAAGAGCCAGAGTTAACTTCCATATTGCAGGGGGACCCCTCTATCAACACCGTAACATGTACCTTATGGGGGCTATCAGGGGGCAAGTTGCTTACCTGGTGCGGCTGGCAGTGGGCTGAGAGGGTATGCAGGTCCGTGTGTAGATCTGAGGTCTGGTGGGTTTAAGTCTTCTGAGGTGGTCGTCGGGAGTGGCAGACCCTGGCGAAGTGACCCTGCTGGTTGCAGGATCGGCAGATAGCATCCCGGAACCAGCAACCACGGCATTCGTGAGCTTCCCCACAGCTGGCGCATTGAGACGACGCAGAGGGGGCTTTTGCCGATGGTGCTCCCCCAGTGCGATGCTGCTGGGAGGAATGGCAGCGGACCTCGAGCACTTTATCGTTCTCAGAGTCGTCCGACTCCAGCATTGCTTGAGTGCGATGGACCGCCCTCACACGGCGGTCTTGGTGTGCCTCCCTGAGCGCCTTGTCTAGGTCGTCCTGGCTAACCAGTTTCCTCCAAAGTTTGGGTTCCCAGAGACCCAAAAGGAACTGGTTTAGCAGGGTGTCCAATGAAAAAAGAAAAAAGAACTGTGACAATTTAGCGCTTGGTACTATATTCATAAATCATAATATACAATAACAGAAAATAAGTAATATATATAGTGAATGTAGACGGTGGTCTCCGGAATGGTGTGCCGTTTCGACAATGATCATCTTCTGAACAAGGATGTGTACATAAACTGTCTTTCAACAATTCATTTATCTTGGTGACGTATTGAAAATATATGTTCTTCAATGGGCTATAATTGCTGAATGAATTCATTCAGCAATTATAGCCCATTGAAGAACATAGCTGTAAGCATAGCTTTATGATGAAGTGAATCAACAGTATATTTTCAATACGTCACCAAGAGATGACCGCCAGGTCATCGCGGTCGAGGAAGGGAACCAACTGCCGAGCCAGCTGAAGATGGTAGAAGTCCGACTTGGCAGTGGCTACCACCTAGGCCTCCATGGTTAGTGAGGAGTCCAGGAGCACTCCCAAACTCCTAACCTCCGATGCTGGAACCAAAGTGGCCCCATCAAAGGTCAGGAGAGGGAGCCCCAACCTGAACTGACCCGACTCAGGCCCAGAACCTCCGTCTTCGCCGGGTTTAGTTTCAGCCAACTCAGTCTGAGCCAACCAGCCACAGCTTGCAACGCCCAGTGAAGATCTTCTGGGCTGGAGTTCGACTGGCCGCCAAGCATCAGATAGAGCTGGGAATCATCAGTATACTGGTGGCACCAAATCCCATACCTCCGGGCAATCTGGGCAAGGGGGCGCATATAGATGTTAAACAGTATCGGGGACAGCAAACCCCCCCCCGAGGCACCCCACATTCTAGAGGATGTCTCCGGGACTCCTGTTCCCCTATTGCCACCCTTTGTCCCCGACCTTGGAGAAAAGAGGCAAGCCATTGAAGGGCGAGCTCCTGAATCCCCACATCGGCGACTTGAAATTAACACAGTCAAACAGACATAATCTTGCTTAAGTAGTTTTACATGTCTTTACAGAGTTCCTTGACCAGTGGTCTTCAGGCTCATAGCTTCAAGGAATCCATGCTGATTTGACTGCTGAGGAACCTGAGGCCTTGCTGGAAAGTTCGTCTGCATTCTAGAAGATTCTGGGGCATGATCTGCAGTGCATAATCATTATATATGGTACACTGGCCTGGCCTTTTACACCTTGAGATTGCCAGGTGTGTCCATCCAATGCTTTCTTTTGGTTGGGTACTGAAGAGAAGGCCAGTCATGATGAGCAATTTCAGGGGTGCTTGTTGACCACTACTGAGCTTCTCCGTGAGGAATTCCTGATAAGTTTTAACTCTGGAACACAGTTTAAAATCCACAGACAGTGTTTGGCACTTATTTTAAGATTGTGTACCTAGTATGTCTTCAGATTTATAACAAAAAAACCCCCAACAACAGAGAGTTTTCTAACATATTTCAGCTATAGTTTATCCTCTGTGAATTTACTTCTTTCTAAACGAGTTACCTAGGCAACCTTCACTCTCTAGCTTCATCGTTCTCCTGGCCTATCAGCCCTTCGTTTCCTTTTAAAACCTCTAGCTCAATAGCTATTATAATTGTGAGGGTGGGGCTTTGCTTTTCGTCTTGGGAATCTGGCTTGGACCTTTTTCTGCTATGCACTACCTTCAGGATGTGTGTGTATGATCTTTTCTCTCTTACTCTCTAACAGCAAATAGTCACTAGGAACATCTTGAGTTGCTTTAGCCTTGTTGAAGACACAGCTAACTATTCTCAGTCCTGTCACCACATGTTCATAAATGGGTATCAAAATTGCTGATCATGTGACCAAGCCACAACATTTTTGTGGAGGTTTGCCTTTATAGTATGTTTCCTATTACTTTTTACCTCCCAGCCTTTTATCCATTCATCATCAGCCCAGTTTTGGTTAAGGGATACAAAACGAATTTGAAATCTTGCGTACTGTGGAGTGCTGTTTCAGTGGGCCTTCATAAAAGGTATTATTTGGCTTTTGTTTTTAAAATTTGTGTGGTACGTGTCAAAGAACTCACAGAGCACAGGTATGTCTGCTAGAATTACATTATGCCCAGATGCTTTACATGAATAAAACTTGAGTAAAACGCCAATGCTTTTTTAGGGGAGAAGAAAAGTAGAAGGCGTTTCTGCTTAAAATCTGTAGTGCAGGATCCAACATTCATTACCAGAAATAGAGGAAATGAAAAGCAGGTGTGGGAAGGCTTTTCTGAATTATGCCAGGGCTCAGTTCTAACCTTGGCTGGAAGGAAATATGTGTTTGCACACACCAAATGATTGTGTTATTGCATAGTTGATTAGCTGCCATAGAACTGCCATATCAAGGACAACTAACTAAGCAAAAAGGGCTCAAATTAATTTAAAGTAAGCCCTCTTTGGTCTCAATGGGAGGAGGGATAATTGAAAGACAGTTTATGGGACTACCTCCACATTTCAGGGCATCAGCTTTTAGAATCTCAAAGTTAGCCAGAGAAAACAGGTCATATGATAGCTATTTTGGGTAAGGAGTGGAAAAACAAAATAAAGTCCACATTTTCTCATTGATTTCACAATGTCTTTCCTTCAGAACATAAGAACTGACTTTCTGGCAGGGTGGGCAACTAACCAGAATTTTTTAAAAATACAACCCCTGCTCCTGTGGACAGAAATCATCAGAAGAAGTTTAGAGCATAGGGATAAGCATTATCACCTGCTAATGTCTACACATTAAGATGAATTATAAAGAAATAAGCTGTAGCAGCCAGTTGGAAAGTGGGTAGTTCTGCTTCATGGATTAGAGCATGATCCAGGTAATCCAGCATCTGTTTCCAACCACAGCCAGCTAGATACCTATAGAAAGCTCAAAACCAGGGCAGGAAGGTTACAGCCACTCCTTGCTGCATGTCCCAAGCATTTATTACTCATCAATATACTTACTTTCTACATTATCATGGCTAATAGCAGTAGCTAAACATATCCTCCATGTTTTTATCTCATCTTTTTCTACAGCGGCATTCATGCATTCAATTGAGTGGGGTCATGCATTCCAGAATCTAATGCTCAGAGACCCTATGTGTACACTAGGCTTACCAGGTTGCCCACCATGGTGGGCAAACTGTCAACCTCAGCTGTCCCCATTCACTCTAATGAGAACAAAAACTGGAGGCTGGGAAGCAACATCGTTCTATTCACCTTTTTTGCTCCAGCTAGCCCAAAGAGACTGACTGGCAACCCTAGCACAGGCTCTGGCACATGCAATTTGGTATTTGAGAAAATGGAGGTCCTCAGACTGCATATTCAGCAGAATCCAATGCATTGAGCCAGTGTGATGTGGTGGTTAGAGTGCTTTGAGCTAGGATGTAGGAGACTCAGGTTTAAAGCCTGCTCTGCCATGGAAGCTGACTGTATCACCTTGGCCTAGTTTCTCAGCCTAACCTTCCTCCCAGGGTTTTTGTGAGGATAAAATCGAGGCAAGGAGAATGATGTAGGCCACTTGGGGTTTCCATTGGGGAGAAAGGTGGGCTACAAATGAAACATATAAATAAATATACTACATGCACGTATAACCTTTAAACACATGGGGGAGGCAATGGGGCCAGCAAATATGATGCTACCCCAAATCCTCAACAAGCATTCATTTGTACCTAGACGAACTGCTGTATAGAGTATAATACTAACTCGTACCAGTGAATTCCATGCATTGTGTGAAAAAGTAGGTTTCCCCCCCCTGTCCTTATTCACATACTTATAATACACCCTTTGAGATTCTGAACCAGGCAACAGCTCAGTAGAAATCTACACTTATTGAGGAATCTGAATGAGGTGAGGGGAACGAGAACAAAAGATGAGCCCCAAGTTAGCTCCAAATAATTCTCCGTCTAGACTTAAAAAACAAAAAGTCTTCTTTTTGTTTTTCTTCCTCCTGCTTGAAACAAGAGCAGGGAAACTGCTGGGTGCTGGAAATTGGTTCTTCCTTCTCCTGTCCGTTATGCACTGAGTCAAGAATGAATGCCCTACAGCTATCCAGGCGTTGCCAGCTGAGGACTTCAAAACACAGAGAATCACACGGCCAAGCCTGAACAAGGGAATCTCAGTCTGAACTTGGCCCCGTTGACAGGAGTGGTTGGAAAGGCCCCTGAGGCTGCAACAGTGCTGTAGTAATCTACGTAAACAGGGACATTTTTCCACTCTTAACCTGCCTTCAATAAAATAAGCATAAAAAAAGAACTCTCTTACGCATACACTCATTTAGGCCCAGTCATGATTCTTTTAAAGCCACTGCCAACAGTTTTTAGTCATCTTTTGGCAAAGGCTTTTTAACCGCACATTTTACATAGTTGTTGGATGAGTCATTGCCTCGAGTTATCTAATTCCTAGACCAGTGTGTGCTTGCTTCCTAGAGTTCAGGAGTATTCAGAAATCACAGGGGTTGCTGCGAGCCAGAGTTGCTGTTTGGGGACTTAAGAGCACTCTAAGTTATGTGTCTGAAGGGCTTTGCCAGAACACTTAACCCAAACAACTAGCTCCAATTCATGCTGCTAAACTGTAGATATGCATCCAGAGTCTTATTGAGTGTGCAGCTGGCTGCTGGAGCTCTGCATTAAATATTACTAAAAGAACTTTGGCTGAGTTGTGGTATTCTCCAATTTCTGGAAAAGGATACCCTGTTTATCCTCTACGATTTTCAGTTCCCCAAGTGCATAGGACAATAAGTGAATGAAGATGGCTGTTTACTAAACAGAAATTTGACACAAACCCTGTTCACATGTTACAGTGAACACATGTACAGCCTGCACATATATGTGTACACCTGTTTCTGAGAAACAATGTGCAGTCCTCAGCTGACTATGTGTTTGTGTGTGTGTTTTCAAAATCTTTTTTCATACCTTGGAAGTGCTAACTACATGGCGTTACATGAGGGCATTTTTATAAAAGGAACAGAGTGGTTTAAATGTCAAGAATGTACTTTCTAAAGGAAGCAGGGATCTGATTTACTACAATGTTTATTGTGCATGTTGTCTTTTCTTTGGGGGCTTCCAGGGGTCATTTCATAGAAAAAGATGTGCAGGAGCTCATTAGCATAACTCATTAGCATAACTTATTTGCATATGCCACACCCCTGACTTCACTGGAAGTGTGTCAGAAGGCAACACCCACCGCTCAGGCTCCACTGGACTGTTTTGGATTGCTAGCTATTGGGGGGGGGAACGTACAGATCTGTCCTCGCAGAGGAGGGAGAGCTTGTACCTGAATAAAACTTGGTCTTAAAGGTGCCACTGGACTGTTTTGGACCAGGGGGCCTCTGCAACTTACCTGGCTGCTTCTTGCTCTGAGTAAGGGCTGCTGGGAGCAGGGGGTGGGTCTTGTTGCATGTGCCCGCCCCCTGGGCTCTTTACTGCCGGAGCTCCACTCCTGTGCGCTCCTGTAGGAAATGACCCCTGGGGGCTTCATCCAGGAATGGAGCAGGCACATCTCTCCTATGAGCAGGCCACCATTGACCATGTGTTCACCTCCAGAGCTGGGGATATCTTCAAAGTAATGGGAACTCTATCATTCTAGCTGTATCTGAAGAAGTGAGCACTGACTCACGAAAGCTTATTACCCTGCCACAAATGTTGTTGGTCTTTAAGGTGCTACTTAGGCTTGCCAAGTCCCCCCGGGGGGCGGGGAAACCCCTGCCCTAGAGGCCCGTTCCCTGCCGCCAGCGGATTGGGCCCCGGGGGGAACCCCACCCCGATGTGCATGTCACTGGAAAGTGATGCGACCATGCTGGGCACGCCGGGGGAGGGGCCACGATCATCTGAGGGGAAACTCTATGGTTTTCCCTTGGATGGTTGTGGCCCCGCCCCCAGCGTGCCTGGCGTGGTCGCGTCACTTCCAAGTTACGTGGATGCGGTGTGCGCGCGCTTTGCGCATGCGCGCTCCAGCCACCAGCCGGGAGTCCCCCGCTGCGGCGATATTCGGACTTGGCAACCCTAGTGCTACTGGACTCTTACTCTTTTATACTGCTACAGACAGACTAACATGGCTACCCATATTTATCTTCTTTGTAATGCACTGTTTTTCTAATTTTGCAATCTTGTTGTTGCATTGTTTATGGTATGATTTATACAAGGTTTTTTTTCTGTATTGCATTGTTGTTGTTTTAATTTTGTTATCCAGTTGATCCATACTCCAGTGTGAGTTAGAGTGTCGGACTGGGAGATCCAGGTTGGAATCCCCACTCTGCTATGGAAGCTTCTTGAGTAACCTCGGGCCGGTCATACTCTCAGCCTCACCTATCTGACAGGTTGTTGTTGTGGGGATAACATCAAGGAGAGAAGAATGATGTAAGATACTTTGGGTCCCCATTGCATGCCAAGAGCTGGTTATGAACCATGCCACCCCACCTGTTCTGTATTTTTAGTATCCCCTGTTTGGTCATGTGAACAAAGCTGCTGTTGCTCAGCCCAAGCTATCTTAGAAGGTTTTTTGAGTATATAATGGGAGACCACACATGTTCTGTGTTTAGCACTGCCATCTTCCCACCCCTCCAGTCCCACTCAGCTGAGTGTTGGGGGGAAATGCCCAGCAAAATGGAGAGGGAGGCAATTGTTGTTAAACCGTAGAGCTTTAGGAGACTGATAGAGCATCACCCCAGGCAAGATGACATCTCTTGGTTGCATTAGAAGTGACCTCATTGTATCAGGGACACCAATCCAGTCTCCACCCCTCCCATATTCTGTCAGTTGACAGGATATTCCTGACAGCCTTGTGTGTGCTCTAAGTTCCCATATAAAGCTCTATACGGTCTGGGGCCAACATAACTTAAGGACCACATGCCCCCATATCCACCTACTTGATCACTATAGTCATCTGAGGCCTTGCTTCAAGTGCCCCTGGTGGGTGGCAGCAACCCATGTGAGGGCCTATTCAGTCATGGTACCAAGACTGTAGCAGTCCCTCCACAGGCATATTCGTTTGTCTTCTTCAATCACTGTCTTCCATCAGAAGATGAGGATTTCTTTGTTTTGTCTGATGTTCTCTCAATAATCCCTCATCCCTGCCCTATGTTTTCAGTTTAAGTCTCTTCGGTTCTGTGTGTGTGTGTTCTGGTTATTAACTTGTTTTGACACTTTTTTTATACTGCTGTATGATGTGTTTTTAGTTGTTAGCTGCCTTGGTGGCGCTGATTGAGCTGAAAAGTGGGATATAAATCTTCTCAATAAATAAATAACATAGAAAGGTAGGGTGCAAATGAAATAAATAAATGTCTCTTTGTATCTTCTGCTTTTCCTGTCTTCATTTTTCTTTACTTCCTCTAGTTCTCTCCATGCCAGAGAACGCAGTGACTCCCTTCTGAGAGGAAGCATGAGAATGAGGTATTGAGAGTAAGGAGGATTGAGCACACTTTGATTTTTCAAGCTAATAAAAGCTGAAATGAATATATAATATTGGACTGCAGTGTACACTTACAAGCTGCAGTGGGATAACTATGCATAATGGATATATAAATAATCTTTACGATGTGTTCTCAGATATGCCTGTTTTTCTTTATGATGCCTATTTTTCTTTACAATTTGGCAAACCATGTTTATAGCTAATATTTAATGCCAGTATAATGTTATATGTAGACCAATTTGATAATATTTATTCAGAAGCAAATCCCATTAAGTTCAATGGGGTGCTCTCATGAAAAAGCATGTAAGACTGAGCCTCGATCATATCATTGCAATCTCAACAAGATCCAATCCAAAGCAGTTTTATGGGCTACCATCCAGAGAGCACTTGTGCAAACCTAACTCCCACTGAAATCAAAAGCTTGAGAGTGCTCTCCTCTTGGAATGTGGTCAACAAAGGCATTTCAAGCAAAAAGGTGTGACTGGAAACTCATCCACAAGACAGTATGAGGAGTTAGGCATGTGGGCATGCTGAGTGCACTTCAGGGAAGATTGAGGTTCACTACAGAGTACCCTAGAGGTTTGCAAATTTTCCTGGCTGTTCATTACATTGAAGACTGAGAAGGCTGTGATGCAGATCTTTTCATTATTATTTTATACATAAACATTTACAAGCCTGCACTTGCATGCTGTACAAGTTTCCCCTCATGGCTTCCAACAAACTAAAGTAATGTAAAGCAATGGACACCTTTCAGAAAGCATTAAGAAAGACAATAATCTCAAGCTTTGTCTGTCCAGCCTCTAAAAATTATTTGATTTGCTTTTAAAAAACTTTTATATGCTGCTATGGCCTGTATATTATATGTATTATAGTGTTTTAATTTATTGTTCTCTATTTATTGACTAATACTTGTTCTTTAAAAATTATTATTTGCTGCTTTGGATGTTAAGTCCCTGTATCCATACTGCTGTTGCTTTTCTTCGTTATTTGTATTTTAATGCTGATAATTTAAACTGCTTTACAGTGCAATCTTATGCAGAGTTATACCCTTCAAAGTCCATTGGATGTGAATGGTGTAACTCTTCTTAGGATGACACTGTTGATGCTGTTTTTATTTCCTTTTTTCCTTTTGTTTGTTTTGCAAGTAATGAGATTACATTTTACCAGTATGAACAATAAGACAGTCACCAGCAACCGTTTAAGCCACAAAGTCGTCTTTACAAGGGCTACACAGTACCTGCTGAAACACTGTTAAGCAGGGCTCCGGTGGACCTCCTCTGGAATGGCATTCCACAATGTCAGACCTGGCACTGAGAAGACCCCCTCTCTTGTGGCCACCCACCTACATTCACGATAGGATATGTGTGTGTGTGTGTGTGTTCTTAATTGTAAAGCATTATAGAAATTTGGTGCAAAATGTTCACTCAGCTCTCATGAGTGCATATAGCAGGCTTTGTATTATTTGTATCATTTCATTTTTATTTTGTACTTTTCAGTTTTGAAGTTCTTAGCTGCAGAACTACTAATTTTTTGCTATTTGAGTATGAGTATGATGCTTTCAAACATATAAAATGAATTAGGCGTGATCAGTCACTGAATTCACATACCTCAGCATGTGGCTGCACAAAGTTTGGTTTCTGTATTACACAAAAGACTGTATTATATTTACCCTGGCAAACGCATCATCTCCCTTATAAATAAAAGCCGAATGGTGGTGGCACTTCCCTAGAACATTCCACAAACTCCAAAATCAGTTCGCTCTCTGATCTGTCATTCAGAGGGTCTCCCTATCCACTGGCTGCTTTGCCTGAGTCCTGCCTCCAACATTCTAAACAGTTTGCTGTTCCTCTCCTCCCCATAGCCAGTCAGAACACAGAGGTTATTTGCATATGCAGCCTCATTGGCCTTTGCAGAGGTCATTTGCATATGCGACTTCATTGGCTTTTGCCTCTAACATTCTAAACAGTTTGCTCTTCTGAGGTAAAATGTGTCCAATCTCCAGGTGAGGGCTGGAGATCACTCAGAATTACAACTGCTTTCCAGACAGCAGAGATCAGTTTTCCTGGAGAAAATGGTGGGCTCTGTATCCTTATATGCTGCTGAGGTGGCCCCCGTATGACAGCCAATGTGACGTAGCAGTCAGGGCTTCAGAGCACGGGAGAGGCTGCAGGTGTGTGGGGAGGTGGAAAGCTGAAGAGTGAGGGGGAAATAAAGGTAGGTTGATGATTGGCTGGGAAGGAGATAGGGTTGCCAACTCCAGGTGGGAAATTTCTGGAGAGGTGAGGGATGGAGCCTGGAGAGGGTGAGGTTTCAGGAGGCGTGAGACCTCGGACAGGTACAAAGCCATAGCCTCCACCCTCCAAAGCAACTCTTCCCTTCTGGGGAACAATCGTTGCCAATCTCCAGGTGAGGGCTGGAAATCCCTCAAAATTACAACTGTTCTTTAGGTAGCAGAGATCGCCACAGCAAATTGACACTGAGTGTCCAAGGCCGCTGCGCCCACCCAGAGCCTCTTTCTAGAGGCCGTTGTATTTCTTTCTACAACGAGCCTTTTTCCTAGTCTTATATACTGTGCATCTCATGCACATGGACCTAACCATCACATATGTGTTATACATTGTACAATGCATCTTATACACACTGCACTAAGTAGGGCTCTACAGAAGTTGGATTGTAGTAAAAAATACACTCATGAATCCTTCCTGCTTGACATGGCACACATATATTTTGTACAACTGGGAACTGGCCCTTGTTCTCTGGAAACAGCAAAGCAGGCGGCTATGGTTAATACTAAATGATACATTTATGTTGAGATATGATTGTCCACTAGAGAGAGAAACGAAAGAATTCAAAAATGTTGAAACTCCTTGAGAAATAACGGCCGAGTTCAGACTGGCAGTTTGGCCAAACGTTTCAGGAGCGTTTCAGGAGTGGATTAAAGGGGCGTGTTCACACAGGCACATCTGTCAGGTGTCTCCCAGCTGTACTCAAGCCGTCTTGTGCCGCTTCTCTCCCAAGTTTAAAAAATACCAGGTGAAAGTGGTAGCAAACCGTGTGTAGAGTGGGTTGATTCCAGTTCCCTGACATGTGAACGCAAGCGCTGCTAAGGCGGGAACAACCCACAGTCATTGATAATAGGCGCTGGCTGTTTCCGTGGCAGGCGCCTATGCGCCCATGCACATAGGTACATGCAGCGGAGCACAGAAACAGCCGCTAACAGCCCACCAGGGGCGGGCTGACTGTGCAAATGCTCCCTTGCGCTTCCTCCATGGTATCCTCCCGCTTCATTCGCTGCAGTGTGAACAGGAATACCGCGAACAAGCTGTTCCCGGTCTGTTCCGGGTCTTCTTTGCCACGACTCCCTAGCGCCTCAAATTGCCAGTCTGAACTCGGCCAACATTTTGCAAAGTCTGATGGTTTGTAAATTATTGTTCTCTTACTGTTGTTCTTCAAGTTGACTAGTACATGTCTACTTTATACATCTGATGCCTGTTTCACCTTTGGATTTCTGTGATTGCAGGATCAGAATGTCCCACTGTAAGGAAATAGCATACATTAATGATTTGCAGTTGTGGATTGATAAGACTGTGTAATGCATAACTGGATTCTGGAATGTAGACTATAGGGCCAGGTCACTATAGTCTATGGTTGCTTTTGCATAGTTTAAGAACTAAATAACTTCTATTGTGGGAGAAAAGGCACATATTTCCTTGGATCATTGTCAGAACATTAAATGTCCTGATCATCCCTTCTTTGTGCCTACACAGTCAGATGCATCCTTTAAATGAGCAACAGATTGTATTGCCTTTTTTTGCCCTTGTGCAACTAGTAGCATCTGTTCAAGAAGTGATTGCAAGAAATGGCTGGGTTCATGGGCATATAGAGTACATTGACTCAAAAATCTCCATTTTTAAAAAATGTGCCCTTTAAAATTGGAAGTGGCAGCAACAGATAGCAGGGAGGTGGATGTTTTGAGAAAGCCATGCAAATAAAATTGTGTAATTGAATTTATTCAAATACATCAGAACTGCAATTGGTGAGCAGGGTGTGAGCTTAGCTGGTGGGGTTTTAAGCAACCAGGGAAAGTCCCAAAAGAACTGAGCTTTTAGATAGAATATACACGCAAAAAATATCCATATGAAACTTGCCTACATCATGCTGGACATTGGTTCAACCAGCCTTGTACTGTCTACTGTGACTAGCAGCAACTCTCCAGTGTCTCAGGGAGAAAGGACTTTTCCAATAACTGCTAATTAAGATCTTTTAACAGGAGACTGAACCTGGGATCTTCTCCATGCATGTACTCTATCACTGAGCCATAAGCCTCCTCTCCCAAATGCACTGGTTGTGATCTTTCATGCAAGATTTAATTAAGCATGCGTGTGAAGTTGATGAACCTGACTGTATGCAATGGCAAAGAGAAAATCAGCAAGATCCAGGCAGAATGGTAAACCACACGAAAGAGCAAATCTTCTAGTACTAATGAGGAAATGGCTGTGCCTTGGCCCATGCCATGATGTCATTTAGGGTTGCTAGTTTGAGGTCCTATCCATACAAGGCCTTTTGGGCCGGGAGCGGGACGGAACGGGGGCAGAGCAAACGGGTGCGATCCCACCGCAACATCTGGGAAGCGTACCGTCTCCGTCCCTGATCCGGCCCTTCCAGCGCTGCTCCGCACCAAAAAAGAACCACCTACCGAGATGGTTCTTTTCGAAGGGCCGCAGCAACGCTGACCGTGGGATCGCCCGTGCATCCTTGCGCCAGACTCCTCTCCCCACCGTCGCTTTCTCCCCGGCATCTGATCGTGCCAGGGAGCGACGGCGCCGCAGCTCGGGGGATCCGTGAGATCCCGCTGCGCCGTCTCAACTTTGCTGCGGCTCACATTAGCCACAGTTCGAGCGTCCTTTTCCCTGCCGTGTGGCAGGGACCTGAGGCTGTCAACTGATGGGAGACTTACCTGATGCAGTAATGCCACTTCCAGTATGACCTGGAAGTGATATCATCAAGTAGGGGTGATGTGATGGTTCAACCAAAAGCTAGTAGGTTCAATCATAGAGTTTTGGGTGAATGCTAGCTTATAACCTGATGTGATGTGATGACATCACTTCCAGATCATGCCAGAAATGACATAACTGCATCAGCACAACACCAACTGACACCCCTCATTTCCCCCCAGCCACCCAGCAGGGAGACCTGGTCTACCTAGCATTACTGGAGTGTCCTAGTATTGCTGGTGGAAACATAATGCTTTTCCAGAGAATATTTGGTGAAGGGGAAACTTTTCCAGTTGATTCTGCAGTTTGTTGATTCTGTGTGTTCTAACTCTGTGTGTGTTAAAATTGGAAAAATGTGTATTTTAATCTGTTTTAGTTTTGTTAATTTGTATCTTTGGAAGTTGCAACTTGGGTGCTACATTGTGTGCCACCTTGAGTACAATGAGATCAGGCAAGATAGAAGTATTTTAAACCAATTAATTAATTAATTAATATGGTGACCTTGCTGAATTTAAGCAGGTATGGATCTGATCAGATTCCAGATAAGGGACCCTATGTACAACACCACCTTGGGTTCCATCATGGAAGAAAGACAAATTATAAAAGCAACAAATAAATAATTGGTTCTTCCACTTCTTTGGCTTCTTTTCCCTGCCTGGGTCTGGCAATTACTTCACAGGCTTGCCATTTTTGGTTTGGTATATGTCCAAGCTGAACAAAACAGCCAAAATGGAGGGTGGAGGGCCTTTCCCTGAAAGAAGACAAGTTTGTTTTCTCTGCTCACATATCTTTGTTTTATTCTCTTTCCCAAAGTTGTTTGAGTCAGCTTCTCACTGGCCACCTGATTACTCATTGGTTTATACAAAGAAATTTTTAATTAGAGCTGAGTGAGCTTAGGAAAAAAAATCTGCTCTACTAGCAAGCTCTCTCTTTCTTTTCTTAGATCATGCCAAGATTGCAAAAATAGAGTCAGCTTAATTGCAATCAATGAATAATTCTTCAAGTTTTTTTGGGGGGGGAGGTAAATGTAATTAGCGCTTTTTCAGATGATTCTTCTGCACTCCCCAAGTTACTCTGTCTGTCTGTTTGGGCATATTCAGGAAGGTGTATATAAAATGCTGCACAACTTTTCTGCTTTATTTCCTCTGAGTGGGCAAAAGGTTAAGGAGACAGTAGAGCATAACATTATCTCTGGGCTCCTCTGCACAGAAGGCTATTTGGCTTCTTTTGACCATGGATTGGATTCCTATTCCTACTATAAATACACATAAAGGACTTCTCACTGTCTTCTTTATTGTACATTTTCAGCTACACCAAATGAATGCAAATGGAGTCTCTGCAGCTGGTCTGCCTATCCCCTCCGTAGCATGCTGAAGTCAGTGTTGTGGAACCAGATAATACCAGTGTCACCTACTGAACAAAAAAGGGGGGGAGGCAACCCCATGAATTTTCTTTCCTAGATATAATTAGCCCATTCCAGCATGAGAGATCCATACGGGAAACCTACCTTGGGATCCTGGCTGGGTGGAAAGGGGGCATTAAATCATTTTAAATAAAATAAATAAAATAATATAGAATAAATCAATAGTATCGGCATGCAGGATAGAGATTCCAGTCTTGGAGCCCTGGAAAAGATGAGACGTCCAGAAGTAAATGTGTTGTATTTGTTCTATAACATCCATTATAAAAAAATTTCTAGAGGAGGAGGGACTTGCTATGCAAGCAATTTTTTTGCCTATGAAGCTGATAAAGTGCACTCAGAACAGAACACGGATGGGACCCTTTGTTTGTATTTTCAGTAGCTTTGTTTAAAAAGAAAAGAGTAACCAAAGAAAATGAAAGATGCTGACATGGGAAGAGTGGGGGTGGAGGCAGGTTGCTTTCAAGATGCATATCCCTTAATCTTTCAATCTAGTACATCATCATTTCTCAACCGTGCTGGAAAACTCACCCCTCATTAAGTCTCTCAGTGCTAAGGAAGGTGACCCAAACTCCCCTTCCATCCATTTGCATCTTGCTGTGACAGCCACCGACTTGTTAATTATTAATATGAAATATTTGATGGTACATGGAGCAGCTGAACCTGGTTTAATGCATGTTCAGGGCAACTCTCTGAAGCTGGAATCAGCCATTCTAATTCCTGAGCTTCTTCAGCTGGTGCAATCCCTTTTTGCTTTTTCTTTGCTTTCTGTTTCTTTCCTTTGCCTCCTTGGTGAGGCTCTCCTTTCACCTAAACTTATGAACCATCAGGTTTGAATTTGAATGTCATTCCATTTTTGATGTAAAAACAAGAAATGTTGTCCCCCCCCAATTAAAAAAAAAGTTCTGTCTTTCCAGCAGAAATGTTCTGTCCTTTTGATGTTAGAGATTCTAATTGTATTTTAGGAATAATCTCCTCTTTTATGACTCCTTTCCCCCCACATATTGAGATGCATGAGACAGGCACCAGACCAACTGCCCAGAAACCTGTTATGTGGGCACATTCTCAACTAGATGTTGTCTATTGTGAGTCTTCAGTACTAAAACACCCACTCAAAACAAGCTGGACAGAGCTGAATATCACAATAATTCCAAAGATGTGTTAAAACATTTCAACATGAACAAAATAGGATGTGGTAGCTGTATGATTAGCAGGGACAGATTAGCCATTATGGGTATGCCAGAGTAAAGGTAAAGATTCCCTTGCTCGAAAGCCAGTCGAATCCGACTCAAGGGTTGCAATGCTCATCTCCGTTCCAAAGCCGAAGAGCCAGCACCCAAGACACTGAACTGCAGGCTGTGGAAGGTTGGTAGTTCAGCAGTTCAAGACCCGAGTGTGCCACATGATGGAGTGAGCTCCTGTCTCTAGTTCCAGCTCCTGCCAACCTAGCAGTTCGAAAGCAAGAAATTGCAAGTAGATAAATAGGTACCACTTCAGTGGGAAGGTAACAGCATTCCGTGCGCCTTGGTGTTTAGTCATGCCGGCCACATGACCACGGAAATGTCTTCGGACAGTGCTGGCTCTTCGGCTTGGAAACGGAGATGAGCACCGCAACCCTAGAGTCAGATTCGACTGGCTTTCGAGCAAGGGAACCTTTACATTTATGCCAGAGTACTAAGATGTATATGAGTTACCCCATTTTTATCATCATGAAACAGAGGGCACCCAGTGGACTTCATGACTGAAGTGTTAAAGCCATTTCTCTTTGGTGATGAAAACAGCTTCTATTGAATGGATTTCTAAAGTTTGGTCAACTTAAATTGATCACTGACATCTCTTCTAAGGCACTTCCCAATCTCCTGTTGCTATTTGTTAGATTCACTGATATGGTACAGCCCGGAATCTCTATAATGTAGCAGAGTGCACGAGGCTTACATGCAGCAACAGCTTCTCAGCACTGTGTGCTAGCAATGTTACATGGAGTAACTTGTCAGTTTCAAACTAATAAGAGTCCTTTATTCAAGGAACTACATTCTAGATCAGGGGTATCAAACATGTGGCCCGTGGGCCAGATCAAGCCCCCGGAGGGCTTCCATCAGGCCCGCAGTGGAACTGGCCATCTCCTGCTTCCAATTCTGCTGCTGCTGCTGCATCATAGCTTGCTTCGCCAGACTCTCTTAATCACTCAGCCATTTCATGTTTAAACCTGGTCCTAGACTCAGAACTCCGAGCATGAGATTTCTGTGGTGAATGTCAATAAATCAAAAGTAGGTTTGCAGTTTACAGAACTAATGTTTTAAGCATGTTTTGATTTAAGTAAAAATAAATCTCTGTGTTTGTGTCCTTTATAAAGATTATATCTCTGCTACCTGGCATTACATTTTATGACACACATGGCCCTGCCCAACAAGGTCTCGTTTATGTCAGATCTTGCCCTCATAACAAATGAGTTCGACACTCTGTTCTAGATAGTATAGGCTGAGAAATAGGGATAGAATCTAACCTAAATAGCTAGATAGTATAGGCTGAAATATAGGGATAGAATCTAATATAACTAGCTAGGATGAATGCAGATGTAGAATGTATGTCCTGCATCCATGGTGGACAAAGATGGAGACTGTGTGTTCCTTCTTTGTGTGAGAGAGTGTGTATCAAGCCAGAAGGAAGGAAGTCTTGTTCCCAAGAATAACATTCTACTTCAAAGGGATAGTATCAGATAGCAGGAAGGAAAGGAGATGCTTTGTGTGTCCTGACCTCTGTCTCTAAATCTATGGTGCCGTCTCTGAAACCTGAGACAGGAGACAGCATACAGTCCTCCACTTCCAACAATTTGTTTGTATATACATGAGTTTAATTTTCTCTGTTATGCTAGGTCCATTTTCAGTGTTTGGTGACTGCTTCAGAAACTAAGCTAACTGCCATTAGACAGGAGTGAACCTTCCATCTGAATGGAGGAAAGAGTTTGACTTTGATGGGCAGTGGAATCTGGTGCTGTCATCCATGGCTCCACCTCACTTTTAGTCACTGGCTGCAGGATGCTGTGGGGATGAGAGCAGGAGGCTTCCTTCTGGTCAATGCTGATCCTTTAACAGAAGATAGGCAGAGAGGATCAGTCTTTGTGCAAGCAATGTAGGGGTGTGCTGCCTGTGTGATCTAAAAAGGGGGGCTGACTTAAGGAACTGAGCAGCAAGGGAATACAGAGGCCACCTACAGGGCCACCATGCTGACCCCTTCCCACACGGCATCCACTGTTTCTTGCCTTATAACCGTTTTTTCCCCTTGGTTACCCCCCTCCCCAAATACTAGCAGTTGGGCAGGCAGCAGCACCTGTTGTTCCCTACCCAGGCTGCACCAAGACCTGAGTAATCTGTAATCAATAAAGTTATGGCCTCATTTCCTCCACTTCAGTGTTCCTGTGTCATCCTTCCCTCCTGGCTTGTCTCCAGCCCAGATTTCCTTGTTCTACTCAGACAACTCTTGTGATGATTCTTCTACATCTTTCCTTAGCCTAACTGCTCACCACAAAACTGTCCAGATAATAGTTGCCTTTCCCCCTACATTTTGGAAAGTTTATGTACCTTCTCTTCTATATCTTGATCCCAGTTGGTAAAGAGTAGTTTCAGATTCTGACTGGTTATGTTTTCAACCCTGGAGAATGGAGAGAGTACAACAAAAAAGGACAGTTCCTTCCTGTTGGGGAGGACTGACCACAAGGGACAACATTCCTCATTTGGCTAGTGAAGAGTCCCTTTGGAGCCAACCCATCTTCTTCCTTTATAATAAATGTGATGTTTTGCTCTTAGTTCCATCCTAAACCTTGGATTTTGAAATGACTGCCTATCCATGCCATGCTGTAGCTTTGCATACCTCATTGATCCCAAAATATTGGGGTTCTGTTTATAAGAGGATGTTAACAAGGTATGCTAGATGCCTCATGAAATGCTAGACAGCTGAGGTCTTTAAATATTCTGGCTCCTTTTGGGGCACAGAAACAGCTGTGATGCAGAGTAGAATTTACAATACAAGTTATAATACAATACAATTTAAAATCCAAAAAAAGCCTATATGCCCACATTTAGTCACCAGGTCCAATGAATTACTGCTTACTAGTGAAATACATTAAATATTTTAATTGATATCTGTGTGTGTGTGTTACTTGCTGCCTTTAGCTTCCTGTTGGGTGTTATGTATTGGGATTGAATCATTCCTGATTGAATCACCCCAGAGACTGGCTGAGCTTGGAGAATAAGAACAATAGCCTGCCAGGATTCTGAAAGTAACCAATTTGGTAGTAATATTCAATAAATAGCCTATCACTGGGAGTGGGGTGTGTTTGGGTGTGGCAATTGCATGCTATTTAACAGAGCTGAGGCTCAGGAGTCTTGTCTTGTGCTTCCTGAAATCACCAATAAAGTAGAACTGATCACTAGGTTTGTGGTCTGTTCATCCATGGAACCCACTATTTAACAGTGGGTTATTCTGTAAATAAAATAAAACCATCCAACCAACCAACTAACATTGTCCATCTTCCCAGAGCCTTGAAGCCATAGTATTAGTTTTAACAGCAAGTGAAATCACATCACCCAGAGTTAAACATGTGTTCCATGTGGTAAATACAGGCTTTGGGAGACTTATCTTCTGGCTTAGGGCACACTTTTAGGAAGTAAATCTCCATCTAAAATGATTCCCATGATGCACTGTTATGATTAGTTACCTGCATACTTTGTCAATGTAAACAGACATTACTGAGCTCATCATCTCACAGCAGCAGATACACGCATGATCAGTGTGTTTATTGTAATAATATTCCCTTGATTCCCTGACAAGTGCCCCACTGGCAATTTCCAGAGCTTTCCTCCTACTAAGGCCACACCATTGTATTCAACAGGCAGCAATGTCTTAAGCATTTTCAAGAGCATGAATGTGATAAAAACGGAAATTATTAATTCCAACTCTCTCTCTTGCGTGAACACACAAAACACTCTCTCACAACATGCTGTTTCCTATTGTCTTTTGATTATTGAGTGGAAGCAGATATTCTAAATGTGGTGAAAATGAACACATTTTCTGATTTGAATACCAACATCTTGGAACACAGCTGATGTGTGTCAAAACTACTTCCACTATGCATTAGAAATGTATGCCGTTCTTCACTCTTATTTCGTTATGCCATTTTCTTATTGCTGTTGCTGTTTTTAAAAGATAACACAGTTCCGGAATCCAAATGTAGGACATGATTAAAATCTGTTATCTGATTGGCTGAAAAGGTTTTGAAGGGCCAGGCCAATTATTTCATGGCATTCATGAACCTTATGTAGCTGTAGTGAACAATGTGTGTGCCCATAATGATCATATATAGAAATCTACACAAAGGTTTACCAACATTTCCATTTTTCCAACTGTGTAAGAACAGAATAATCATCTTTCCTTCTATGCCTCCCCACAACAACTTTGCACATCTGAGAAAAACCTTCTGAAGGTGCCACCCTGCACATTGGTAAGACTGATAACTACCCATACAATGTGCATTCTACTTAGTGGATCCCACACCTTCTGGAATGGTCTGCCTGAGGATGTCAGAAAGGCTCCCAAACCCTCACTTTTATTATTCCACAGAATTGTTCAAGAGGGCATTTGTATATCAGGCTGTAGTAAAATTGAATTGTTCAGGAGGATACTTTTTAGAAAAGGACTGTTGTTGTTGTTGTTCAGTCGCACAGTCAAGTCCGACTCTTCGCAACCCCATGGATCATATCATGCCAGGCCCTCCTGTCTTCTGTCAAGTTTGCTTAATTTCATGTTCGTTGCATTGATAACACTGTCTAACCATCTCATCCTTTGCCGTCCCCGTCTTCTTTGACCTTCAATCTTTCCCAGCATCAGGGTCTTCTCCAGTGAGTGCTCCCTTCTCATTTGGTGGCCAAAGTATTTGAGTTTCAGCTTCAGTATCTGGCCTTCCAGGGAACAGTCAGGGTGATTTCTTTTAGGATTGACAGATTCAGTCTTCTTGCAGTCCAAGGGACTCTAGTCGATTCCAAATGGTTATTGCAGGTATTATCATGCTACTCTTACATTGTCTTCTACTTCTGTAATTCTATTTTCTGTGTTATTTATGACATATCATGACTGATAGCTTTTCTTTTCTTTTCTTTTTTTTGGCCCCCCGAAGGGGAATTTTTTATTTGCATTTCTATAAAACTACAACAGAAATTGGGGAGGGAGAGTCTACAATCTATAGGAGAAAGTAAAAAGAACCTAACTAAAAACCCAAGAATGGAGCTTATACAATGCTTAAAACATAGTCATTACTCTTATACAGTTACTTTCAAACATGAAGAGTGCCCACCAATCATCGCTTCTGCTGACAAAACCAGCTTATCTGACTGAACAGAGAGTAATTCCAAAGCTATAACACACATAATCACAGCCCAAGAAAAAATTAGCATCACCACGCTTTACTCCCCCCCCCCATAGGCAAGATCTTTAAAACCAATGTTCCCTCAGTAAGAACATTACAACACGTTTTTCTTCTTCCGTCTTCGATGTATCTTCTTCCTTCAATTATCTTTTAGGTTTTTTAAGTCCAGATCTGTCTATTCATGATATAAACCAAGTTCCTTTTTTCCAGGGACATCTTCGCTTCCTGAAACGTCTTAGATCAAAAGAGTCTTTCCTTTTGTTGCATTAACAACATGCTCATTGGAGATTCCAACCTTTCTCTTAGCAAGCAGATCTTGTAAAGTTGGGCTACCGAGCCCTTTACTACAGAAAACCACTTTTCGATCAGCTTGCCAATCCAGCCACAAAGAACTAAACTTTAGAGTCTCCTTATCATTCATACGTCTCTATGATCAACGTACTGTCCCTTTAAAAGTGTAGCTGCTTTTAGTACAGATCCAGGTCGCTTCTCACTTTAGCCACCAGAGGGCCCCCGATTCACTTTAAAGACAGAGCCTATGGGGGAGCGTGCACAATCATGCTCCCTCCTAATCCCCGATTCATGGCACACATCTCTCGGAGGAACCAAGAGACGCCGCCATCATTTAAAGCGCCAAAACCGGAAGCATGTCTGATAGTTTTTCCATTTTGCATCCTTTTTTGCTAACTTTTGTCATCCTAGTCCTATGGCACTGTTTATTGGATTTTTTTTTTTGTCTGATTACATTGCTATCTATCGTGTGATCCACCTTGAGTCTCAGCAAGAAACATGAGCTATAAATAACAACAACAACAACAACAACAACAATAGATTATGTCATTGGTATACAGGCATGTTGGAGAAGATCATAACACTTATAGGTGTGAACTACTACCATCATAAAACTGAGTGTACACATTGCACAGTTATTTGTTTTGAAAATTTTTGGACTTCCAAGGCAGCTTTTGGATAAAATCAACCTAAAATCACTTTTCAATAAACCGGGTGGGGTGCACCCACTTTAAACCCTGTACCCATAAAGCCGTTATGCAGAAGTGATATCTGATGCATGTAGAAAATGGGCTCTGCATAAGGGACATGTGAGAAAGGGCCCCAGGTTGATAGCTGATTAAGAATTTGAACTCCCTTCTCAGTTCCACTAGCTCGTCCACTGACCAAGAAGTAATATAATTTAATTGTCACTTTTCTACATTCTGTCTAGTGCTTTCTAGACTGGAATAAGTACATGGATCTGCCTTCCCTGTTTTAGCCTCACATCAACCCTGTGAAGAAGATGAGGCTGATTTGCCCAGGATTACCTGGTGCTATCTGGCAACATCATAGCAGCACTAAAAGGCAAAATCAGGGGGAGACCTTATGCTATATGCCTCAGTTTGAGGGCCCTCCAGGGCAGCTAGTTGGCTACTATATGAAACAGAATGCTGGACTAGATGGACCACTGGGTCAGATCCGGCAGTGTTCTTCTTATGTTCTTACTGCAGAGTGGGGACTTGAATTCAGGTCTCCCAGATTCTGGTCCTGAACTCTGATCAACATATAACACACTGGGTCTTATAAGCTGTGTCTCTGTAACATTTCCCTCCACTAAAGTTAGCTAGCTTGCCCTTCACACGTACTTCTTTTCCTTTCCAGAAACTCCTTTTGCTTTCTGCAGCATATTCATGTTCTCAATATTCTCTGTAAGATGTAGAATGGCAGGTGACTATGGAAAGCATTTTTGGAAGAGTTCAGCAACTCATGATATTTCTTTACTAATAATGTGAACTTTTAAAAACCACCCTGGTTGACATTACAGCAATTTATTTTGCTGCTGTTGTAAAAGGAGGTAATGAAGCATGACATTTCTTTGGGAAATTCTCAACATCAAGTAATACTCAGCCATATGCAAACCTAAGGGGGGTAAAAAAGAAAACAATAACTGAGGAAAGTCTGTCTTCTTTCAAACAGGAAAAAAATTCTTATGTATATGCATAATCTGGGGGTGGTTGTCATTTTAAACATTTTGCATTAGCATTACAGAAGATGTAGCAGATATACAAATTATAACTTATGAAAAGAGAACAGAAAATAAAAGGAGACAGGAGAAAAGGAAAGTCGAAAGAGAAAACATGTGCTGTTTTTATTATATATCTTATACCTACAAGGTAGGAAAAAGCATCCTATTTCTTGAAAGGAATTACTAGTTTATCTTTTTTCTCGAGTCCTTGTCATTTTTGTCATTTTGAGCATTTCAAATTTCTTCCAAGCCTATGTTAGCACTGGTTTTGTTTTGTTTTTTGTAAGTAGATCTTTTAGGTTTCCATTGATAGGCAACTTTGATTTTGATGAAGATTAGCAAATACTAAATACTAGGAATGGGCAAAAACTGGTCCACAAACCAAAATTCAGCACAAAATTGGCCTGGTTCGGAGCCTCCAAACCAATGTTTGGGGAAGGCACCTTCCCTGAACATTTACTGGACTTTTGTTCTGTTTGGCAGCAGCTGACCTGTTAGGCTTAAATGGCTGCAAGCCATTTAACTTGTCAGTTTCACTCCCTCCAGCTTCAAAGCAGGGGGAGAAGTGAAATGGATGGGTGATCTCCCCCCTTTCTCCTGGCCACAGCAACCCTTGGCCAGAAGAAGGGGGGATCTGAACTGTCTGGTTTGGGACATTTTTGGCTTGGTTCGGGGGCCGCCCCAGACCCTGAACTGAACCAGAATTTTTAGGTTCATGCCTATCTCTACTAAATACCTTCTGTGACCTTCGTGTCTTTTTATCCATGCCTCAGTGGCATTCATGCATTACTGGAAGGGCAGGATAGAAATGTATAAAATAAATAAATGGAAAGCCACCAGTGCATTAATCTGCAGTCAAAAAATGTACTAACTGAGGTTGGGTCCAAGGAACACCCATTCATAAATATAGTAAGTGCTCTGAATCAGAACAGAAGTATTTCTAACACTTGTGAGCTGTCAGAGACCTTCTGATCTGACCATTATTCTTACTATCTGGTTTTATTTCCCTAGGCGGCAGCAGGAGAAGGAAAGGGAAAGTGTTACTCAGCAGATAGATGCTTGACTGCAATATCATCCAGCTGAAACAGTCAGTCCAAACAAGATTGTTCTGACTGGCATTTCTCTGCACAGCATTTCCACCTTCCATCAATCATGGCTTCATCTCACTGGTTTTGGGAAGGCTTTCTGATTCAAAAACACAAATGTTGTATTTGCAGGACTCATTTGTTCTCTGGGACTGCACATATTGGGCAGGAACAAAGTTTTGCTTGCATATGATGCCAAGCAGGGAAAGCTCCAGAAACCAAAAAGCAGTCCAGTATTTGCCCCTCCCTACTGAGAGACTAAGGAGCTGTGGTGGCTCAAGTGGTTAAGACGCTGAACTGCAGGCTGTGGAAGGTCAGTAGTTCAGCGGTTCAAGACCCGGGTGCCGCAAGACAGGGTGAGCTCCTGTCTCTAGTTCCAGCTCCTGCCAACCTAGCAGTTCGAAAGCAAGAAATAGCAAGTAGATAAATAGGTACCACTTCGGTGGGAAGGTAACAGCGTTCCGTGCGCCTTGGTGTTTAGTCATGCCGGCCACATGACCACGGAAACGTCTTCGGACAGCGCTGGCTCTTCGGCTTTGAAACGGAGATGAGCACCGCAACCCTAGAGTCGGATTCGACTGGCTTTCGAGCAAGGGAACCTTTACCTTTACCTTTTTTACTGAGAGACTACCCTGCAGTTAGAACAGACTGAGGAGGCTTTAGCTTTCCCTTCATTGGCAACTCTCCTGTTTTGCAGATGGCAGGGACTAGAAGTGAAGACTTCCCCCCACCGTGATGGGCAGTCAGACTTCCTGCCCTTTGAGGTAAAAAGGCAAAGGCTTTGCACACCATTACTGGTGGGAGGAAGGCAGGGCTGGAGAAACTAGGCGGAATAGAGGCCAAGGCTTTGTCCCTCACCCAAGAAATGGAAGTTTTTTATTCACTTACCATGAAGCTTCCTTCTCGGTGGTCCTGGGAGTGGGGCAGTCCTTACTCTTTGGAATACGCTCCTCCTCTGGAACAGGGTCAGTTTCCTCAGATAAATCCAGGAAGGGGAGGGGCCTGTCCCCTGGGAACATCCCAGTCATCTCCAAGCCGTGCATCCCCTAATATCACACTAAGGAAAAGAAAAAACACTTCTCCCCACCATAGTGAAACTCGATTTTGGGGGCAACCAGCCTTGTAACTTTATGCCCCTCCAGCGGGTGTAGACCAAGGCTGAAACCTTCTGTCACTCTCTTACCCAATTAACTCATAATTTTTTGTTTTAGTGTCTCAGAGAAACTTCATAAATGTTCCTCCACAATAACCTCCAGAAGCTGCCCCCCAAAACTGAGTGAGTAGGACTGCCCCACTCCCAGACCACCGAGAAGGAAGCTTCACGGTGAATACAAATCTTCCCTTCTCCGGTGGTCCTGGAAGTGGGGCAGTCCTTACTCTTGGGACGTAAAATAGCAGTGTGCCCCAGGGTGGGAAATCCATCTTCTGGTTATAGAGTATGCTGCAGCACACCCCAAAGAAAGGCCGCCACAGCCAAGGTCAGCTTCTCTACTCTATAGCACTCTACTCTATAGAGTGCACAGACTTCCAGGTGGCCACCGTACCTACCGTCTCCAAGGATGGGAAATGATCTGCAAGCTGCTGACGTTGCAGCCCCCCACAGAGAATATGCTGCAACACCTTTGGGTGGATTCAGTCCCTGAGCCTTGCGTGCAACAATGATGTCACCCCTAAAACCACTTACTCAAGGTAAAAGCAATATCAGTTGACCTAAGGGAAATATCCTAAAGGAAACAAATAGGGTACCTGAATCATGCCACTACTTGGCCTGTCAACATAAAAACTGAACACCCTACGGATATCTAGGCAATGCTATTCTCTTTCCTTGTCATGCCTATAATTGAGACAAAGGAAGGTAAGACAATGATCTATGACTTGCGAAGGAACTGGATTAACCTTGGGAACGAAGGCTTGATCTGAACGTAACATCGCCCTATCATTGTGGAAGACATGAAGTTCCCTGTCAACTGACAGGGTCCTCAGTTCTGATGCCTGCCTAGTTGATATTATGCCTGCTAAAAACAAGGTCTTGAATGTTAATTCCTTGAGACCCCATGGGTTCATGAGAGCCAGTTTGGTGTAGTGGTTAAGTGTGCAAACTCTAATCTGGGAGAACCGGGTTTGATTCCCCACTCCTCCACTTGCACCTGGCTGGATGACCTTGGGCAAGCCATAGTTCTGATAAGAACTGTTCTTGAAAAAAGAGCAATTTCTGTGAAGAGCTCTCTCAGCCCCACGTACCTCACAGGGTGCCTGTTACGGGGAGGGGAAGGGAAAGGAGTATGTAAGCTGCTCTGACACCTTTGGGTAGTGAAGGGCGGGGTATAAATCCAATCATTTCTTCTTCTTCTTCTTCTTCTTCTTCTTCTTCTTCTTCTTCTTCTTCTTCTTCTTCTTCTTCTTCAAAGGTTTTCTATGCAATGCTCTCAGGACCCTATGTAGGTTCCAAGTTAGAAACCTCTGCACTTGTGGCGGTTTTGACCATGTAGTAACCCTTTAGGAATCTCTTAGCATGTGGATGGCAATTGAAGGGACTTCCCTTCCTAGCCCCCATCACTGCCAATATGGCAGCCACCTGTCACTTTAATGTATTCACACGGAGCCCTCTACCCAAATCATCTTTCAGAAAGCTAAGACACCTCTAACTGATGCATTTAATGGTTCCCGATCATGTTCTAAACACCAAGAGTGAAGGACCCGCCAGGTTGTGTTATACATCCTATTTGTGGAGCTCTTCCTAGAAAACTAATACGGTGTCTGTCACCCTGTCAGGGTAAATCAACTTTTCTAGCTGTTTCCACTCGACCTCCAGGCTGTTACGTTTAGGAAGGCTGGGAGAGGATGTTGTGCCAATCCTAGTGTCAATAAGTCCTTTCCCAGGTCCATGGTCAACAATCTCTTCAGATCCTGGAATTAAGCTCTTGGTGGCCAAAAGCATGGTATCAACACCAATTCTGCCTTCTGTTCCAACAGCTTCTGAATCACCTTGTGAAACAATTAAGTCAGTTGGAATGTGTACAGTCATTCCTGCGGTCAGTTGCAGTTCAGAACAACTGTTCCTGTTGCCCGCTAGTTTTCAACTCTGAACATGAAATGCGGAAATTGATTATTCTGGTCTGTGGTAAAGAGGTCCATTTCCATCATCCTGTACCTTATGCAGACCTGTTGAAAACCCAACTTGCAGAGCATCCATACGGACTGGTCTAATCATATATACTCAGCCAATCCATCAATGCACTGTCCTGGCTTGCCACATGGACCACCTCCAATGACTGTTGCTGGATCTCCACCCATCTGACCAGGTCGCTCACTTCTGGGTGTAAGATCCAAAATCTGGTTCCTTATGCTTTTGTTGTCATATTGTCTGTCTGGACTAGAACATGATGACCTGTTAGTATCTTGTAGAATTCCAAGAGCCCCAGCCTGGTGGCTCTGAGTTCTAAAAATGTTATACTCAGTGAGGTCTCTTCCTGAGACCAAACCCCTTGTGTCATTGTCCCTTGAGAGTGGGTTCTCCACCCTGGAAGACTTGTGTCTGTGGTCATCACCATCCTCTCTAGATTTCAGATTGGGGATCCCCATTGGAAACAAAAAGGGTTCCAGCCACCACTGCACTGATGCTGAAGTTGTTTTGGCAACTGTACCAGCTTGTAGCCCCAACTGGCCACCACATTCTTGTAAGGTAAGGGAAAATGTCTGTAGAGGTCCGGCATGGAACCTTAACCATTGAAACACTTCATGGCTTGACACCACCATGCTCAGCAGCTTAACCAGTACCATACCCTCCATCTTGCATTTCTTCACCCTGTCTATGGTCAGAAGTTGTATGTTGTATTATCTCTCCCAAGGGCCTATCTGCACCCCCAGGTGTGCCCATGATTGAGAGGCATTTAGGGTGCCCTTCTCCATTTTGCCCACGAAGGGAGCCAGTTTGGTATAATGGTTAAGTGTGCAGACTCTAATCTGGGAGATCCGGGTATGATTCCCCACTCCTCCACTTGCACCTGCTGAATGACCTTGGGCAAGCCATAGTTCTGTCAGAGGTGTTCTTGAAAAAGAGCAGTTTCTGTCAGAGCTCTCTCAGCCCCACCAACCTCACAGGGTATCTGTTGTGGGGAGGGGAAGGGAAAGGAGTTTGTAAGCCGCTCTGAGACACCTTTGGGTAGTGAAGGGCGGGGTATAAATCCAATCTCTTTTCTTATTCTTCTTCCCACAAAAAAAAAAAATCACCACCATCTCTGATGCTTCCCGGCTCTGCGGGTAAGAAGGGGCCTTGACAAGGATGTCATCTAGAGATGGTGGCAGCAACACTCCCTGAAGTCTCAGATATGTTACAATGGCCACCATAAACTTGTTGAACCCTCCTGGGAATGACTTCAGGCAGAAAGGCAACGCTGGTACTGAAGTTCTTCCCATCATACGCAAAGCGTAGGAACCTGCAGTGAGCCATGTGTAAATGGTCCTCCTATAGATCGTTGGATGCCAGGAAATCCTTTGCTTGAACCTCTGCCAAAGTGGAGTTCAGACTTTTCATCCTGAACGTTCTAGTCCTGATGCAATTGTTTAGCCATTTCAGGTCTAAGATTTTCCTGGCATCCTTATTCTTCTTTGGCTCTGGGCATGATATCCTTTTGGAGTCACAACAGGACTGACAAGTTTTTTGTTTGTTTGTTTTGTTTTTTGAACATAGAACATGTCTTTATTTTCAATAAGATATCTGTCAAGTCCCTCTCCAAAAAGGGTTATGCCCTGAAGGGAACTGCTTTAGCTTGTGCTGCAGAGTCCCCAGCCCAATTCTGAGCCACATGTTCCTTCTGGCTGCTACACTGCATGCCATGACTCTAGCTAACTGCTGCAGGATGTCCAGTGAAGTACCTGCCACAATCACCGTTGCTACGGCAATCTTCTTAAGTTTGTCTTTAAGTTCTTGTGGGACTCCACTATCAACTGAGACTAGTCTCGATACCCAAGAATGTACCACCCTGGCAAACACCAAGCCTGCTGTTGACATCCTGATGGAGCAGGCTGAGACTTCAAAGTCTTTGCATAAGGCTTGCTTAAATCCCCTATCGCTGGGTCTTGGGCAACCTATCTGCATCCACAGGGGGAACTGAGTTGGAGGTCAAGTTAGTCCCAGGTTTGTTCACCATTGGTACCTTGAGTCTCTTGGTAGCCTCTGGTATCAGGGAATAAAGCTTGGGGGGGGGGATCTGATGGTTAATTTTTAGCTATAAAAGGCTGCAGGCAGTTAGAGGCTTGCCATTGCCTGCCTCAGCCTAGCAACCCTGGATTTCCTTGGTTGTCTCCCATCCAAGTACTAACCAGGACTGGCCCTACTTAACTGTACTACTCCCTCTCCTTCCTCTGACCATTCCCATTCTGCCCTATCTGAGGATGGAACTGGGGAGTCTGAGTCCTTCCTGGACTTTTTGCAGCCATCAAGTGACAGCCCACTTATGGTGACCCCTTGGGCTTTTCAAGCAGGAAATGTTCAGAGATGGTTGGCCTTGCCTTCCTCTGTGTCATGCCCCTGGCATTGTTTGGTGGTCTCCCATCCAAATACGGACCAGGGCTGACTGTTCTTATTTCATGAGCTCAGGCTATCCTGAGCTATCCTTGTTGCCTCTGTTTCCTGGTTCTCCATAGAGTCTTGCAGGGACTGTGAAGCTTATGATCTGAATAGATCTGACTTGCTAAGTATTACCCCCCCAAAAAACCTGTTATAGCCTCTCTCTGGCAAACAGTGGAGGTGGTGGAAGTGCTATCAAGCAGCAGCCTCATATGGTTTTCAAGGCAAGAGACAGCAAGAGCTGGAGAGCCAACCAGGGCTGACCCTGCTTAACTTCCAAGATCTGATCAAACTGGGCTAGCCTGGACCATCCAGGCCAGAGCCTCTGCCCTTGCCTGCCTCAGCGTCATGACCCTGGACTTCCTTGGTGGTCTCCAATCCAAGTACTAATCAGGGCTGACTCTGCTTGGCGTCTGAGATCTCAACAGATGAAACTAGCTTGGGCTATTCAGCTCTGGGAACAGGGAACTGGCAGGTCTGACTGGCAGCCATTTTCTGTTTGCTTGCCTGGGAGTGAAAGTAAGTCTGCCATGAGACTCCAGAGAACCAAGATGGCCCCACCCTTCTATGGCCTTCCCTGGGCCTTCTAGCTCCCTGTCTGTTCCATGGGAACTTTCCCTCTGAAGGGGAAAAAGGAGAGGTGGAAGGGCTCTTTAATCCACTCCAGGCTGTCCCAGGTGGGGAGGTTGGAAGCCCCAGGAAACAATTTCCTCTCATCCTCCCTGAATAGCTTGGGGGTTTGCTTGGGGTTTTTCCCCAGTCTACCACCCTGCCCTCCTTCACCTCCAGTCTAGGGTTTTAGGCCCCCTAAGGGCTTACCATGATTCTGGCGAGGGCCACCACTGCACTGTTCCACCGCACGCTGGGTCCTCTGAGACTGGGGAGTTTGCTGGGTTTGCAGCACCGCCCCGGTCTCCTTGCAGACTCAGCCACTTCCCCTGATGTGCATTGGTTGGGGAGGCGACCTCCAGCCACAGGCTGGGCCCGGTGGGAGTCTGCGTACACAGTCTTGGCTGCTGGGGATCTCCCAGTGCCATCGGCCTCATTTGTGGCTTGCCACTGACTGCAGCTCAACATAATGAAGAGGGAGGGTCTCTCCCTTCTCCCTCTCTTCTTCTCATTCCTGGATTGCTGTGCTCTACAGAGCACCTGTGAAACACGTCCTGCTCAAGCAGCAGGGCCAGTAAGACTGGGATGTTCCCAGGGGACAGGCCCCTCCCCTTCCTGGATTGATCTGAGGAAACTGACCCTGTTCCAGAGGAGAATCCTATTCCCAAGAGAAAGGACTGCCCCACTCCCAGGACCACCGAAGAACAGACCGTCCACCTGCCCTGCAGTCCCTCTGCAGTATTAAAGGAGAAATGCGCACACACCTGTACACAGAAGATGACAGACGAGTGGTAATTATTAATCAGATTGTCTTTTTATGTCAGAGAACGAACTGCTGATTCAAAACATGAGCTTTTCCGGATGTTTATGTGCGAAGGAACTGAAGTCATGAGGAGTGTCGGATAGGTCTTCATGTGTAAAGCAGAAGAATCTATGTTGTCGTTTTTTACTGGAAGTCGAAGGCACGGATAAGTAAAGTTATTCTCCCCCATCTTGACTCAGTGCTGTTTGAAACACATTTTCCCCCAGACAGGCTCTGATATGGAAGGTCAACTGGGCTGGGAGAAAAATGCTGAAAGAAACTTAACAAATTACACAGTGAGGCAATGAGAACGAAACCATACTCCATCCTGTACTTATTTTCCTTGTCCACATGCTCCATTTTGTCTTTAAAAACAAAGCTGTCCCAGTCTGTTTTTGAAGATCCTGGGGGAAAAGGGGAAAGTTCACATGTCAGTTCACACCGACCTTTGCCTCCAAGAATGTACATTTTCTATAGAATGGTAACTTACTCCTCCTTTTTTATGAAATTTTGTAGGCAGGGGATCCCTTGAGCACAGAGTATTCAATTCAGGAAAAGGAGGTAAATCTGGAAATGGGGTTTCCCAGGGCACCTAGCTTATTAAAGATTCTAACTTCAGATGTCAGAATACCATATTGGCTATTTCCAATAGAAGCACAAAAATATGCTCCTCACAGAGCACCTTTAAGTGGCATGGCAGTGGGTGGGAATGGGGCCCATGCACCCTGGTTCATATACACACCCCTGATGTTGCTACTCTCACTGTCCACTCCTCTCCCTTTCCCCCATCACACATGTGCAATAATATAGGCATAATACCGATCACACCAGGCTCCTGTTCAATACTCCCTGTAAGCTGTGGAGTCTTGTGAGCAAAAATTCTCCTTTGTGAGCGACTGGCATTAAAGTTTTGAGTGAGTGATTTGGCTGCTGTATAAATTAGTTTGCTCTGGAACCATCCTTCCTGAGCTAAGACAAAAATGTGTGTAAAGTAAAGGTAAAGGTTCCCTTGCATGAAAGCCAGTCGAATCCGACTCTAGGGTTGCGGTGCTCATCTCCGTTTCAAAGCCGAAGAACCAGCGCTGTCCGAAGACATTTCCGTGGTCATGTGGCTGGCATGACTAAACACCAAGGCACACGGAACGCTGTTACCTTCCCACTGAAGTGGTAACTATTTATCTACTTGCAATTTCTTGCTTTCGAACTGCTAGGTTGGCAGGAGCTGGAACTAGAGACAGGAGCTCACTCCGTCATGCAGCACACTCAGGTCTCGAACGGCTGAACTACCGACCTTCCACAGCCTGCAGTTCAGCATCTTAACCACAGGCTAAAAATCTGTGAGCTAGCTCACACTAACTCAGTTTAGAGGGAACACTGCCTGTGCCCTGGAAAAATCTCATTTTTCCTTGTAACGATACAGCGCAGATCAGCTGCAAAAAGGAAAAGAGGTTTTTTTAAGGGCTAAGAGGGGAAGGAAATTAATTATGGGGGAAATGGAATTCCTTATTTCCTTGTGGGGAAAAAATGCTTGTGTGGGTGCAGCTTAAATATGAATCCAACTCTTTTCTTTTGGTGACAAGTGACAAACTGACATCATTGCCCTACCACTGATAAACCTTACTTCTCCTTTAATCAAACCATATTGAAAACAACAATCCTTTTAAAAATAATCCGCCAGTACATTTCTTATTCTCCAGCAGATTTTTATTTGCTTTCATTGGGACTGGGGGGATGGGGTCTGAAAGCAATTATCTTCCGTCTGCCTACAACACCTCTTTTGTACTTTAAGCTGGTAAGGTAAAGGTAAAGGTTCCCTTGCTCGAAAGCCAGTCGAATCCGACTCTAGGGTTGCGGTGCTCATCTCCGTTTCAAAGCCGAAGAGCCAGCGCTGTCTGAAGACGTTTCCGTGGTCATGTGGCCGGCATGACTAAACACCAAGGCGCACGGAACGCTGTTTAAGCTGGTACTTAGCACCAAATCAAAAATGCAACTTTGGATCTAATGAAAGCAAATAAGGAAAGAACTTATGGTCTCAACGTCTCTCTACACACACACACACACACGTTTTGAATCTCTTTGTACTTTAGAATTAGTGTACTAACTATTGCCTGACATTTTATGTTGGACAATTTTTCAATTTATCATTCCAATAATCAAAATGAGAGTGACTTTTCTAATCCTCTAAATATCTGGTACCCCATTTTAGATAAAATAGACATTGACACCTTTGATTGGGAAACCATTTCTAAAGCCAAATACAAATTATTGGTATTTGGTTAGCCTAGAGTTATTAAGTGAGATTTTTTTATATAGACTTTTTATGATATTATTCATTGTATAACTGTGGACAGAGAGTCGCCATTTTGTATTGCAGTTTTTTATATTAAAAAAAACCCTATTGCCTGACATCGGAGGCTCTATCTATCCAGTACTGTGAATGCATCTATAACTACCTTTGTCATGTGGAATAAATCCTGTCTGCAGCTTTGTTGACAAATAACCTATTAAAGGATTAGTCATCATCAACCACAAGTGGCACTGTGGGTGCCTACACAATACACAACACCTTGACTGCTTACACTTTTTATTGTTATATACCAGGGAGGAACACAGCCTATTGGCTTCTAGACTCCATGCACAAATACAAGGTGTGCTGCAATGAAACCCCATTTCCCAGCACACAAAACACAAAGGTTTTTATTCATTCATGCCTACTTATCCTTTCCCAGGATGGAGTTAGGTACTGTTGGTATAACATAGGGTTGAACTGCAAGTAACACTCAAATGCCTATAATAAAAGCCTCCTTAAAAAAAACAGCTTCAGGAGCAGGTAATGTTCGGTGGAGAAGGAGCAGAAGAGGAAGATGCTTATCCCTTCCCCTGATTGCTGCTGCTCCCCTCCAAGCCCCTTCAGACATCTAAATGTAAGTTGTAAGTGAATTATTTGGGCTGAATACGCAGCAGGCAGAGAAAGGGTTATACACCACCCTCTCTTTCTGCTTCTCCACTGAAAACCACCTGCTTCCAAAGCTTCCAAGGCACATAACGTGTACTTTCAAATCCATTAAATCCAGCTTTCATAATTTATTAAAATTACTTATATTTTTAGCTCACTGTCTACCTGGTTTAGACTGGTATAATTCCACATAGGATTGTAGGTGATTCATCCACCATTACAGAAAAACAACTTCCAATTGTCCTGTGCATAACTGAAGCCTGAACACAAGCTAGTGCAACTACAAACTCATACTTGATCTAGCTGCATGGTGAGGGGGAGGATGAAAAAGGGTAGATCCTGCAGATCACCCTACTTGCACTTGGTACTGGATGCAGCCCCATATGAGAAAGCTGAGAGACCCATGGGGAGGAGGAAATTAATCATCTTGGCAGCATGCTATGTACAGGGGCACATGCATGCCACTGTGCCCTTTGCAAAGTAAGCCAAGCCGAGCTTCTACAGGCCAGGAAAGTATCAATCTCTTGGGGCCAAACAAGACACAACATCAAAAATTCCATCCCAAGCATTTTCCCCTCCCCAAAGCAGGCAATTCAGATTGGGGTGGCAGCATGGAGTACAGACAGTGAAACGCTTTGCTCTGCACCATTTTCATGACTGGAAATGACCCCAGTGGCCCCCTTTCTGGAACTCTTTCAGGTGAGGAAAAGAGCATGGGAAGGGGCTTAAATTTGCCCACACAACATGATCCCAGTCTGAATGGCGATCTCATTAGGGTTGCCAGTTGCTTGCCTGTGTTGGTCAAGTTTAATTGCCTAAAGTCTCTTGGCGAAGCAACACAAGAAAAAAAAGGGAGGAAGGATAACATTGCAGACACTGTGGTATCACTTCCAGCTGACTGTCAGCAATGCTCTAGGGATTTCCCCAATCTCCATGGTCTTTGCCCATGAGAGATTCCCTAAAGCAGTGGAGAGGGGGTTGTGATGTCACTACTGGGAGAATACATCACAGCATCAGCGACACTCCCCCTCCCCAGGCTCTGCCCCCCAAAAGCTCCCAGGTTTTCCCAGTACAGTGCTTACAACCCTAGGTCCTGCATTCTTGCCATTAAAAATTAAGTGAACTGCCAGAAATATCCGTGGTTTGACCCTCAGGGCACATGCATGTCTTAAGACTGTGGGACTGCACATCCTTATTCCACATACAGTATTATTTATTTATTTATTTATTTTAATTACATTTATACCCCGCCCTTCCCGCGAATGGGCTCAGGGCGGCTTACACGAGCACGAAGTGCATATATATAATTACAATATATAAAATGAGTAAAAACAGTTTAAGAATTCAATTCCATCTGGATGCAAGAGACAGAAGAAACAACTCCACATTATCCACACATATACCATGTTGTTCCATATGAGCCTCTCTAGATCCAGGCCAATGGCTTCACAGTAACTGAAATACAAATTCATAGCAAACAATTTTGTCAAAGCAATATTATTATTTTCTGCTAATATCCTCCAATTCATTTCTTCTGGGTTTTCAAATATCTTTTAGCAGTTCTTTGGAGTTAGCATCTCTTCTATATTTACAATAATTCCAGTTGTCCTTTCTTCCTTTCTTTCTCTCCCCCCCCCACTTTTTCTGCCATAAAAAAGCAAACAGTAGTTTCAAACTAACAGCAGGCATACACACTCACACACACAAAAAGAGAGACATGAAACAGATGGAAGAAATAACGTAGGTGATGATGTGTCATCATAACAATAGGCAGAGCACAATATACTATAAACATTGCAAACAATCTGCTTCCTCCTGTGGAATGCATAAGGAAAGCTTTGTTTTTTTAAAAAAAGAGTACACTGTACTAACTAATATTTACCAGTGTTGTCATTCAGCTTCCAGCTGAGAGAACTCTGGGTGAAAATTAAAGGCAGTGCCTATTGTTCAATGTGGTATTCTGACTCTTGTGTAAAAAAAAGGGAGGTCATCAGAGGAAAGATAGAAGCAACTATTCAGACCTTTCAGTTCTGTGATTTATGCCTATCAAACAGACTTAGAAGAAGAAGAGTTGGTTTTTATACCCCGCTTAAAATCGCCTTCCCTTCCTCTTCCCACAACAGTCACCTTGTGAGGTAGGTGGGGCTGAGTGAGCTCTGAGAGAACTGTGGCTGATCCAAGGTCACCCAGCTGGCTTCATGTGGAGCAGTGGGGAATCAAGTCCAGTTCTCCAGATTAGAGTCCACCGCTCTTAACCACTACACCCAGAGGTCATTTCAGGGGGGATCGCGGGGGATCGCAGTTCCCCCAGGTGAGGTACGGGGGACGGGGCACATGACGAAGCCCCGCCCCCTGCTTCCGGCCGCCCCGCTTCCGGCCCTCATTCAGCCAGGAGGAGGCAGGAGAAGAGGGAGGGTAAGTTGCTCCCCCCCTGCCTCTCCCCACCCCTGCCTGCCTGGGGCCAGGGAGGGCCTTCGCAGGGCTTATGCTAATGAGTCCCCCTAGCTCTTTTTCTATGAAACGACCCCTGACTACACCACACTACAGCCAACAAGATTTTGGGGGGTAAAAGCTTTTAAGAGTCAAAGCTCCCTCCATCTGGTACTACTGGGTTTGAATCAAGCTCCTCAGCTGCAGACCAGCATGGCTACCCTCCTGAAACTATCTAAATAGACGAAAGGAGTGGTTCTCAGACTAGTGAGCGAACAGATTACTCCCATTCCAAAATGTCTTTGGAATTAAGTGGGTGATTGTCTTTCACTCTTATGTCAATAAATAAAATATAAGACTTAGGATGCTGTTGGGACTACTTGTCCTCTGCCTTGGACAACAGAGGAGCTCAATTCCACTGAAAATAAGTAAAATAACTTTCTAGACAACTCACCAGGTAGAAAAGGGGACAGACAGACCGAAAGACTGGGCAGAAGCCAAGTGCAAGGAACTAGGTAAACAGGCAAGCAGAGCAAGAACAAGAGGTAGGGAAAACAGGGGCTGGTGTGGTCAGGAATGAGATTCCCCTTAGAATCATAGAAAGTTGGAAGGGGCCATACAGCCCATCTAGTCCAACCCCCTGCTCAATGCAGGATCAGCCTAGAGCATCCCTGACAAGTGTTTGTCCAGACGCTGCTTAAAGACTGCCAGTGAGGGGGAGCTCACCACCTCCCTAGGCAGCTGATTCCACCGTTGCACAATTCTTACTGGAAAAAAGGTTTTCCTAATATCCAGTTGGTACCTTCCCACCCTTCATTTAAACCCATTATTGCGAGTCCTGTCCTCTGCTGCCAACAGGAACAGCTCCCTGCCCTCCTCTAAGGGCCCTTCCTCTATGAATCTGCACTGGTCCCTGTTAGATCGCGCTAACAAAGGACTCGTACAGTGATTCAGCAAGTGATTCAGCTTTATTGGAAGTAACGAGCAAGCACTAACTCAGTAAGAAACCAGAACAGAAAACAGTGGGAGCTTATGCTCCTTTTAAACATAACCGGGCTAATGTAGCCACGCCTATTTACAAATAACAACCAATGAGATTGCTAGAATAAAGACCAATGGGAGTCTTTCCCTCCTAGGGAATGGTATCGTTCTGATTGGTCGCTGTTACGAAGCGACCAATAGGAAGTTCGCTCAGAGGAGCCCTGGTCTGGCTCGAAGCTTAACAGGGGAGTCCTATGAGGTGATTCATGTAATCATTTCAATACATTACAATTCCTCCCCCCTAAGTTAAGCCATCATCCCAATTGTTTTATTATTTACAAACATGCAATCAACCTTTGTACATCAGTTATTCCAACAGTATTTACACTCATAGTCCTTCAGATAAGTCGGCATTTGCCGCGAACGCTGGGACCTGCGGAGCGGTGCAGGCTCCATGGGCAGACAAGGTTGTGGGTCAGAGTGGGGTTCACTACAGCCTGGATCAGGCACAGACTCGACTGGGATTTCAGCCCCGCACACAGGGTTCTGCCCTGACTCGGGGACAGTACCGGGCCTTTCGGTACTCACCGCCTGCTCTGGGGGTGTCCACTCGACATCAGGGGATTCAGCCGTCGGAGAGTCAGCGCTGTCCCTAGCCCAACGTCTCCTTAACTGATCTATGTGGCGCCGCCATATTCGACCGTCAGCTAACTGCACCACATACATTCGAGTACCCACAGAGTCGGATATAACCCCAGGAAGCCATAAGTGCCCGTTTGCATAATTTCGTGCGAAAACCTTGTCCCCTTTTTCAAACATGCGCACCTTCGGTTGCGCCGTGGTACGCTCGGATTGCTCTTCAGTGAGGTCTGGGTGCATTCGGTTCAAACGGGTCGTGAGTCTCCGCCCCATTAACAATTCGGCCGGACTACGGCCTGTAGCACTACAGGGGGTGGTGTGCTGCAGCAAAAGAAAGGAGCCCAGCCTCTGGCTCCAGTCCCCTTCGTCCATTTTACCCAGGGCCTCTTTGGCCGTCCTGACCATCCGTTCGGCTTGGCCATTAGATGCCGGATGGAAAGGGGCCGAAGTCATTTGGCGTATGCCATTACTCGTGAGGAAGAGCCTAAATTCCTCAGACACAAATTGAGGCCCGTTGTCACTGACGATGACGTCAGGCAACCCGTGGGTGGCAAAAAGTCGGCGGAGCGCATGGATCACAGCAAGTGATGTGGTCGATTTCATATGCACGACCTCCAGCCATTTGGACATAGCGTCCACCACAATTAGGAACATTTGCCCTTGGAGAGGGCCAGCAAAATCTATATGCAATCTGGCCCAGGGTTTACCAGATGACTCCCAGCCTTGGGGTGTAGCTTGTGGGGGATCGGGTCTGACTTGCTGGCATTTGGGACACCCTCGTACCCATTCTTCGATCTCTTTGTCCAGCCCCGGCCACCAGACATACCCTCTGGCCAACGCTTTGGTGTGTACCATACCGGGGTGACCCTCGTGCAGCGACTCTAACACTCTCGTCCTGAGTTTGTCAGGAACCACCACCCTGTTCCCCCATAATACACAGCCCTTAGAAATGGATAGTTCATTTTGACGGCTTTTGTAAGGGCCGAACTCCGGTTCAACGCTTCCAACCGGCCACCCCCTCCAAACCCAGTTTAATACTCGGGACAGCACGCTATCCTTGGCCGTGTGTGCTGCAATGTCCCTGGATGATACCGGGGGTCGAGGAAGCTCCTCAATTGCCAAGACCTCACAGGCGGGGGCAGGGTCTGCGCCAATGTCCGGCACCGGGCACCGGCTGAGGGCATCCGCATGCCCAATCGCTTTCCCAGGCCGGTGCTCTAAGTCAAAATCATAAGCCTGCAAAAATATCGCCCATCTAAGCATGCGTGGGGACATGATGTTTGGCAATTGCTTATCGGGCGCAAAAATCCCCAGTAGCGGCTTGTGGTCAGTGACCAGCAAAAATCGTCTGCCAAAAATAAAATCATGGAACTTTTTGACAGCCGCTACCAACGCCAGACCCTCCTTGTCTATCTGGGCATAGTTCCGCTCTGCCGCAGATAGTGATCTAGAATAAAAAGCGATAGGCGCTTCGCTCCCATCAGGCATCAGATGGCTTAAAACTGCGCCTACTCCAAAAGGTGAAGCGTCAGCAGCTAACACCAGGAGCTTGTGTTCATCATAATGCGTGAGTACGGCATTAGATGTCAGCAGCTCCTTGACTCCCACAAAAGCCTTTTCCTCGGCCTGCCCCCACTTCCATTTTGCCTCCTTGTGCAAAAGCGCGTGCAAAGGGGCCGCCACTGATGCCTTATGCGGTAAAAACGCATGATAAAAATTCAGGAGTCCTAAAAAGGATTGGAGCTCCTTCTTACTCACCGGCCTGGGGGCGTTTTGGATTGCAGATACCTTCTCATCCGTGGGGTGGACTCCCTCTGCGTCAATGCGAAACCCCAGGAAGTCCACACTTTCCACCCCGAGCGTGCATTTTGAGCGCTTAACTCTGAGACCGGCATTTTGAAAACGCCTGAGGACCTCTTTAACCCGGTCCAGTAGTTCCTGTTCAGACCCGCCCGCAATCAGCACGTCGTCAAAATAGGGCACTGTGCCAGGTACCCCCCTTAGTAGACGTTCCATGAGGCCCTGAAAAATCCCAGGTGCTACGTTGACCCCGAATTGCAGCCTGTTCACTTTAAAAGCCCCTTGGTGGGTTACAATTGTTTGGGCCTCGGCAGCCTCCGGGGTGACAGGCAACTGCTGGTATGCCTGGGCCAGGTCAAATTTGGCGAAAATCTTGCCACCCCCCAGGGAAGCCAAAATGTGGCTTATTACCGGGACCGGGTACGAATGTTGCTGCAGCGCCTTGTTAATCGTACATTTGTAATCGGCGCATAGTCGTATGGACCCATCTGATTTGACAGGGGTTACGATCGGGGTCTCCCATTTGCTGTATGGTACTGGCTCTAAAACCCCTTGCTCAACTAGTTTGTCAATCTCTTTTTCCACCTTATGTTTGAGAGACACAGGTACTTTCCGATACTTCAACCTAATAGGTTTGACTGACGGATCTAAGTCAAACGCAACCGGGGGGCCCTTGTACCTCCCCAACCCTTCGGCAAATACATCAGGGAACAGGTCGTACAGCATGCCCCATTTATTTTCAGACATCCTGTTAATCCCAGAAATACCAATGCCCAATGGCTCAAACCAATCTAACCCTAGCAGGTTAACCCGGTCTCCCTCTGCAATCAGGAATGACAGTTTAACACATTTCCCCTTATACTCAACAGTAACAGAGTCCCGTCCGGCCAAGGGAATTCGGTTGCCCTGGAAGTCGGACACTCTGGTTCCCGCAGGCTGGAGCCGCCGCCGGCTTCGGTTCGGGAACAACTGGCGCCAGGACGCGGCAGAAATCACCGTCACGGACGATCCTGAGTCCACCTCCATTGTACAGGGTCGGCCGTCGAGGAGTGGAGTCACGGTGATCTTGCCCTGGCTGCTGGTGCGATTTACGGCCGATGCGCTCGACAAGGTCGCCGTCAACTGGCAGCTTGCTTCCGATGCTGAGGAACGGGTCTTGCCTTGGGTGCTGACTGGAGTGCCCCTCTGCGCTGACCGGTTGTTAGTTGAGGGATCCTTCTTTGCTGATCTGCAGACTCTGGCCAGATGACCACGCCGCCCACACGCTCTGCAGTCGACATCACGAGCCCAACAGGAGTCGCGCTGGTGTTTCCCGCCACAACCGGAGCAAGGCTTGACGTTGGTAGTCTTCGCTGGGGTCCGCTTGCCTCGAACCGCGTTGACGTCATCATCCGCGTCTTCGCCCTCGCTGTCTCGTTGAGCGTGTATACTGGGCTCTGCCACCCGCTGGCGGACCTCCTTCGTGGACTTCTCCGCTGCTTCCGCGGCCACGGCCTCTTCGTAGGCCACTGCCCAGGTCAGGGTGGTGCGGGCGAACAGCCTCTGTTGCAGCCTTTCATCTTTGAGACCGCAGACGAGACGGTCTCTGAGGGCTTCCTCCACGTTGTGGAAATTACATGGCCGTGCGGCTTTGCGAAGGGCCGCCACGAAATCTGCGATGGTCTCGCCTCCGGCCTGGTTCCGCTTGTAAAAAGCGTGCCGGCAGGCGATCTCCGACGGTTGTGGAGAATAGTGAGCCTTAAGCTTCTCCGTGATGTCAGCGTAGGTGACAGTCTTTATATCAGTTGGGGCCACCAACGACCTGGCTATGTCGAAGGTCCCCTTCCCGCAGGAACTCAGGAGGCATGCTCGTTTCTTCGCCTCATCGGTGATGTCGTGGGTCTCCAGATGGAACTCGAACCTGGACAGGTAGGAGTCCCAGTCTTCTGAGGAGGGTTCGAAGCACTCGAACTTCTGGCTTCCAGCCATCGTGGGAGACTTGGGCACCGGAGCTGGTGGCGCCTCCGCCGGATCGGCTGCTGTGCTCTGCTCGCTTTCTTCCGAGTCCGAAGTGTGGATGTCCGCAGGGCTGCCTACCTGCTCTAACATCCCACCTTCGTCGCCAATTGTTAGATCGCGCTAACAAAGGACTCTTAGAGTGATTCAGCAAGTGATTCAGCTTTATTGGAAGTAACGAGCAAGCACTAACTCAGTAAGAAACCAGAACAGAAAACAGTGGGAGCTTATGCTCCTTTTAAACATAACCGGGCTAATGTAGCCACGCCTATTTACAAATAACAACCAATGAGATTGCTAGAATAAAGACCAATGGGAGTCTTTCCCTCCTAGGGAATGGTATCGTTCTGATTGGTCGCTGTTACGAAGCGACCAATAGGAAGTTCGCTCAGAGGAGCCCTGGTCTGGCTCGAAGCTTAACAGGGGAGTCCTATGAGGTGATTCATGTAATCATTTCAATACATTACAGTCCCCTTCTTGTTTTTAACCTGAACTTTTCTTCTTCTCTTGCTTATGTCAATCGCCTGAGAATTCCATCCTCAGTCAAACACAGGCTCAAATTTCTCATTTAAAAACCAGCAGTTACTGAAGACAGCAGCAACCAAATTCTTAAACAAAAGACTTTGAAATTTCTCTTATTTTATTTATCAGATTTGTATCCCACCCTCCCAGCCGAAGCCAGCTCATTTTGTCATCCATTTATTTACGTGTACTACAGTTTAGTATGTGCTATATCCTTCCAGGATCCTGAGCCTACTATCCATCCATCTCTTTCTCTCATTCTGCATGTGTGGATAGATAGATGATATATAGATAGATGGATAGATACAATAGATAGACAGGCACACACTGCTATGTATGTCGTGTGTTTATAGAACAAAGGCATCTTTGAAATTCATGAAAGTTACATATGTCAGGTGATTGTTCTTGTTCATTATGCTATAAAGCCATGAAACTTGCCCTTACACGAATGCTGAGGAATAAACTGACTCTGTTCTTCATCCAACTCGTCCTATATGCTGCCCTCATAATAACGTCACAGGATGGAACAAAAGAGATTATCTCAATAATTTTTTTTGCCTTCATGTACAGAGGAACTAACTTTTTATTTAGCCTCTTAAATAATGGCGTACCCTTTGACACTCTCTAAAATTCAGCACCAATCAAAGGACGGCTTTATTGATAGGTTTTCTCCTCAGCTGCTTCTATAACCAGTTTTGTTTTTATCAGTCTAGAAAAGGTTGTTAACACATGCCTCACAAGATGATTCAAAGGTTTCATTCAATCACCTCTGAGTTTACTTAGAATATTTTTTCCAACATTTGCCTTTTTATTACCCTCTTTAGCAAGATTGGTCATGTGAAATCGTATCTCTTTTCAGAGAACAGATATCTCGTTACTTCAATGTAGTGTTTGATTCAGTATGTAATTTCACATTTGAACGCATCAATAGTCTGCTATTTTTTTCCCTAAAGGCCAACAGGTCTGCACTGCAGCAGCAAAAAGGCTGATATGAAACTACTGGGAATCTTCTGTTCAGCCATGACTAGGGATGGGCATGAACCAGCTCACAAGCTCCTGGGGCTAGCTGCCCAAGAAAGCCCCTTTAATCAGCTGAGCCTCAGGAGCAAGCTGCCTCAGTAGCTCAGCTGTTTCCGATCTAAACAGCTGAGCCAAGGGGGCAGCTTGCTCCCACGGCTCAATTGCTTATATTGGAAACAGCTGAGCTGCGGGGTAGCCTGCTCCTGAGGCTCAGCTGTTTGGAGCCACAAACAACTGAGCCATAGGAGTGGCCTGCCCCTGTGGCTCAGTTGTCTCATGCATGAACCTCACAAACTCAGTTCAGATCATATGCAAGCCAACTGGGTTCATGGGGGTTGTGGTTTGGTTCATGGTTTGCCCACAAACTAGGAACCAAACCACATTTTTGTGGTTCCTGCCCATCCCTCGTCATGACTAACTCACATGGCTGATCTATCAATGAAAGGGGGGGAAGTTAACAAAAGCATGTTATCCAGGAAGCATGTAATCCAGGGGGGCAGATGTGTGTGGCCTTTACATATGCACCTCCCAACCTTGGTTTGGAATCCCAAGTCTGCATATATATAAGAAAGTTCTTGTGGTGATAGTTGGGAAAATATGAGAGAGAGAAACCTTTAATTTAACAAAATTAATATTTATTGAGTACAATTATAAAAAGGGGAAAGGGGAAGGAAGATTTCAAAAATGCAATGAAATCAAAATCAAAGGAAAGCAATTAGCTATGTGCATCCCCATGAATTTATGCATGATGTGTCCACATGGGTGAAACTCATCCATGAATGTATGGACAGTGCCCCCAGAGAGAGGGGAAAGTAGAAATAGCAGAGGGACAGCTGTTGTAGCAAAAACTGTAAAAGTGATCAGACCAACCAGATGGACTGGGAAGGAAAGAACTGGGCTTGAAGCAGGTAGGTGGAAGGAAAAGGGCAAAAGGGTGAAGTCTTAGAAGCTTCAGGAGGAACAGAAGGTGGGAGGAAAACACCATGATGCCCAGGGGATGGTTGAGAACAGAAGTGGAGCGTGTTGCTCGTAGAGACAGGAAGGCAGTGGCAAACTATCTGCTCATCCCTTGCGGTGAAAACCCCCTGAGGGGTTGCCATGAGTAAGTTACAACTTGATGACACTTAGGAGAAAAAAATCCCACTAAGTTCTAAGTACATACATTCAGATTGAACAATACTACTAGTAGATTTTGCAAAATTGTTCTTTTATTCTGGACTAACAAATCTGAAGTAACTGCTACAGCTTTTTTTTTTTTGTCACAATTGCAATCAGGGAAAAGGTGAGAAAAAACACAAATCAGAATGATCCCCCCCCCCCAATTTCTTTCTTTCAATTTTCCCAGATCTGGGAGGGTGGGGTATAAATCCAATCTCTTCTTCTTCTTCTTCTAAATGGGAAATCATATATATTCTTGTGGGCTCTTTTTGTAGCAGGAACTCCTTTGCATATTAGGCAACACACCCCTAATGTAACCAATCCTCCAAGAGCTTACAGAATTCTTCTTACAGGGGCTACTGTAAGCTCTTGGAGGATTGGCTACATTAGGGGTGTGTCGCCTAATATGCAAAGGAATTCCTGCTACAAAAAGAGCCCTATCACCTATTTTTAAAAGATTATATATTATGTTGAGCAATCAAATAACTAGTTTGACTCCCATCTTGCACAAAGTTATACACATGCACTCTATCACTGATTTTAGTGTCTTACATGCACATGTGTGTACTAGAGCCATTCACCTCCTCCCAACTAGCTTAAGAATTTTACAATGCAGTCCTAAGCGAAGTTATATGCTTTTAACTCAGATGACAGTGCAATCCTAAACAGTCACACCCTTTTAAGTGCACTGAAGTCAGCACTATTAAGGTATATTCTGCCTAACTCTATAATAAATTATTTCTCATGGCAAACACAAATGCCCCAATTCTCATGTAGTTGTCCTTGTCTCTTCCCAGTCTAACATTCCAATCCAAAGTATAATAATACTACCTTATAATACTACCTTTCAATTTATTGATCGCTCATCCTGCAGAGCTGCTGACTCTGAGCGATTTACAGTTACACAAGTTTTTATACGGGACTAACAATGAATCATAGGGTAAGGAAGGACAACATATAATTCTTTTAAATCACACACTTTTGCAGTCGACGGGGATTTTGTTCAGCTGTAAGCTTCAGGTGTGTTCTGGTTGGCATTCACTTTGGCTTGGCTAGATGACGTCAGTTCTTCCAGGACTACTTTGAGTCGTAGTGCTGCACTGCCACCGCCTGGCCGGATTGGCCCATCACAGGCTTCTTAATACCGAAGAGGTCTTTTCTCCCCCAGGCTTCCAAGGTGGACCTTCGGTTCACTGGCTAACACCTCCCCCACAGGGGTTTAGTGTGCCCACCCTCTCTAAGGAGTGGTACCCATTTTATCTACTCGCCGGAGCTTTCGAACTGCTGTGTGGACGGAAAGCTGGGGACAAGGCTGGTAGCTCACACCAGCACGGGCTAGAACTGACAGCAGCTCTGTTCAGTTCAGATGTTAACCAGAGGATAAATCCTCTAAGGAGTAAATCCTATTGTTTTCCTTCCAAAAAAATTAAGAAATGACCATTTATACAAGGCAAAATGTGGTGTTTTTTACAGTTAATTTTCAAGATACTGATTAACACAGAATTGCAAGAACATCATTCAAAAATGCAATGAAATCCACCTTTGTATAATAACAATAATGACCGGGTACAGTCTTGCTTCTACTAATATCAATAGCAAACCACCCATTTAATTTAATTTAATTGAGTCATGCACTAAAACTCTGAATGGGAATTCAATAAGGATCACTTGTTCTGTGTTAAGTGAGTTTTGCAGATAGAAAAACTTGTATTAAGTCTTTTAACACATTTCATAGAAACAAATAGGCATTTGCCACCAAGGGTACGGACAGCAGGGAATTGCAGCCAATCCTGGCACTAGTATGTCAAACATGTTATAACATGAACCTAAAAACAGAGTTGGATCCTAACTACAACCAGCAGAATCGCCGTTCTTTGCTGCCGCCACCCCATAAACCAAAGTCCCTTCCAACCCCTAGGAGACATATTCCCAAAATTCTGGCACCAGAGAATGCTGCAGTCAGAACAGAGAAGGGGACAAAATCATTCTCTGCAGCCCCGCAACTCTTCATTCATCTGGGTCCCATCATGTGGCCAGGGATTCAAAGGGACTGCATGAACAGAGAGAAACATGACAAACAGTTAGGACCCAATCTATTATGTGTGAAAAAGGTCCAGAATTTGAAAGAGTTGCTTTAAAATCTATGTGTGTCAGGTCCCCAGCTAATTCACTCTCCACACACACTATTGGCAGTGTAATGCTATATTAGAGATATGCTGCTGTGGGTTCAAGAGCTTTTCTAAGGACTGAAGAAATTCACAGGAAATTACAAGATATAGGTAAAAACATAAAATTCCACATTCATCCATGTCACACCTCCCCCTGGCATTACTATGACAACACTGACAGTCATATGGTGCCCTATCTAAACTAGGCTGGCAGAGAGTTACTCAAAGGTCAGTCCCACAGGAACCAACTCTGGGTGCATCTTCAGAAAAGTTATGGCCTCTACTCCCATGCACTCCAACAACACCCCCCCCTTAGGAATTCATAATGACAAGTGAAGGTGAAATGAAACATCTGAGAGAAATCAAAACTTAGGCCTGAGCTTGACAGTGTGAGCGCTTGGTGGTTGGCGAGGGGGGGAGATGGAGCAGCAGTTCCAATTACATATTAAAAGAGAATTTGCAAACTGTCAGGCTCGTGCTCGTCCCGGGGGGGGCACCCCCAGAGGCCGTGGCGGCGGCGGGTCGTCCCAGGGAAAGGGGCGACTCCTGCGGGTCGGCAAGGGAATTTCCAGCGAGCTCGAGACCTCAGACCGACAGGAGACGGGGTTAACAGCACCCCATTTGTCTCTCTGTCCTGATGCCACGATACTTCCGTCTCTCTCTGCACCAGTATCGCCACCGCATCATCTCCTCCCCGGTCTCTGACTTCGCCGGCCTTTTATTCCGCTTGCCATACACGCGGTGCCGCCCCGTCCCTCCCCGTGCGAAGGCCCCGCCCCCCTTTATATGGAGGGACGCCGACAGGGCGTTCCTCCGCTCCCGGACCGGGTTGCCGGCGGCGGTCTCAGCGGCTCTTCGGCCGCGCCGCCGGCGCCGCCACGCAGCTTCCGGTTCTCCCCGTCGGGTCCTGGGGTGTTCTCGGGGCTCCTGACATCTGCGGTCTCTCTCGGACTGCGTCGCCCGCTCCTGGCTCGCCCATCGCTCCGTGTTTCCTTGGCCGCATTCGCACCGGCCGGCTGAGGGCTGACTGCTGCACAGGTACGGAGGCCGGGGGTCGGGGGCTCTTCTCCTCCGTGCCGTTCTCCCGGGGTCTCCTGGTCCCGGACGGCGGGAGCGGGACACCCCCCCCTTGCGCCCGACGCCCCGGCGTCGGCCTCGAAGAGTCGGGACAGGTAGTCGGCCACGCGGTGATCCACGCCAGGCTGATGCCGCACTGTGAAACGAAAAGGGAGCAACGTTACATACCAGCGGAGGACCCGCGCATTCGCATCCTTCATGCGGGCCATCCAGAGCAGAGGGGCATGGTCGACCACGAGCTCGAATGGGTTATTGGCGAGATAGTAGTGTAGGGCCCCCACCGCCCACTTGACGGCCAGTGCCTCCTGCTCTACTGTGGAGTATCGCCGCTCTGCGGGTTGCAACTTCCGACTTATGAAGATGATCGGGTGTTCTTCCCCCTCATCGGATTGCGTCAGCATGGCGCCGAGGCCCGTCCCAGAGGCGTCCGTGTATAACGTGAACGGCCGGCTGAAGTCGGGGTTTCTCAGGACCGGTTCGCGGGAAAGGCAGCGCCGCAAAGCGGCGAAGGCTTTCTCTTCCGACGGTCCCCACCGCAATTGGTTCGGCCGGCTTTTCTGCAGGCAGTCCGTGAGCGGGCTGGCCATCGATGCGAACCCGGGGATGAAGCGGCTGTAGTAACCTACGAACCCGAGGAACCGGCGGAGTTGTCGCTTTGTGCTCGGCCGCGGTTGATTTTCCAGAGTTGTTACCTTGTCGGGCAGGGGCCGCAGGCATCCCCTACCCACCAGGTACCCCAGATATTTTAATTCCTGGAAGCCCAGGCAGCTTTTTGCCGGGTTTGCGGTGAGGCCAGCCGCACGGAGGGCGGAGAAGACTTGATGCAAGTGGGATAGGTGAGAGTTCCAGTCGGGGCTGCAGACGATGATGTCATCTATATACGCTTGTGCGAACTCCCGGCATCCGGTCAACGCCCTATCCACCAGCCGCTGGAACGTGGCCCCGGCCCCATGGAGACCAAAGGGCATCCGCTTAAAATGGAACAGACCTTGCGGTGTCGCGAAAGCGGTCTTCTCGCGGTCTTCCATGCGCACCGGCACCTGCCAGTATCCTTTTGTAAGATCGAGGGCAGACAAGTACTTAGCGGTACCCAGCTGGTCGATGAGCAAGTCCGCTCTGGGCATCGGGTATGCATCAAACTGGGCCAGTTTGTTCAGCTCCCGATAGTCTACGCAGAAGCGGACGCTGTTGTCGGGTTTGGGGACCAGCACTATCGGGCTCCTCCATGCGCTGCGTGACGGCTCGATGATATCCAACTGCCGCATCGTCTGAATCTCACGGTCGACGGCTTCCCGTAGCTTCGGGGCAATGGGCCTCCACGGAACTCGCGCCACGCATCCGTGCGGAGTGGCGATACGGTGTTCCGTCAGGTGAGTACACCCCGGGGTAGTGGAAAAAACCCCCGGATGTGCCTGTAGCAGTCCGAGGAGGTCAAGGCGTTGGGCCTCCGAGAGGGCTTCGTCCAATACCGGGCGAGCCTCTGACTCTCCCGTAGCTTGCCACGGGGCCGTGCCATCGGGCAGGTCATACGGTTCTGCAGCTAACTGCGTCTCATCCCCGGGCGTTCCCCGTTCATGCCACGCCTTGAGTTCGTTCACGTGGACGACTTTCCGCTGCCGAGCCCGGCGCCCATATCGAACCTCGTAAGTCACTGGGCCCAACACCCGTGTGACGACGAAGGGCCCATGCCACGGATCTCCCTGTGCGGGCGCCATGACGGCCCGCGACACTAGGACCCGGTTCCCCACCTGGAAGGTCCTCAGCCTTGTGCCGCGGTCGTACCGCCTCTTCTGCGCGTCTTGCGCCTGTTCCAGATTGGCACGAGCTGCTTGCCGGACCGTTTCCAAGCGGTCTCGGAGTTTGCGGACGAACTCGCAGGGCTCTTCTTCGCCCGTCGCGTCTTCCCCCGGCGGCTGTCCTTCCATGACCGCCAGGAGGCCGCGGGGTTGTCGTCCGTAGACCAGCTCGAATGGGGAGAACCCCGTAGAGGCTTGGGGCGTCTCCCTCAGGGCGAAGAGGACTGGGTCAACATAAAGATCCCAGGCTGTAGGTTTGTCATAAGCCGCCTTCCGCAACATGCTCTTTAGAGTCTGGTTCATGCGCTCTACCAGACCGTCGGTCTGGGGGTGATGCACGGATGTAAATATCTGTCGGATGTGGAGCGTCGCGCATATCTGCCGCATAAGCTGGGCGGTGAAAGGGGATCCCCGATCCGTCAGGATTTCCCGGGGAAGACCACCCCAGGCAAAATAGCGCATGAGGGCTTTGGCCACCCCAGCGCTTTTCAGACTGGGTAGGGGGATGGCTTCGGGAAACCTCGTCGCGTAGTCCATAATTACGAGTAAATATCGGGCCCCCCGCGGCGTCCGGGGTAGCGGCCCAACGAAGTCCATGGCCACCCTCTCGAACGGCGCCCCCACTATTGGCAACGGGGACAGTGGGGCCCGGGGTTCGGGCCGGTTGTCGGTTCTTTGGCAGACATCACAAGAGCGGCAATATGCCTTTACATCCCGTGCCACCGAGGGCCAAAAGAAGTGTGCGAGCACTCGGGTAAGCGTGCTCTTAACCCCCTGATGCCCTGCCCAGGGGTGGTCATGCGCGGCACGGAGTACAGCGGGGATGTACTCGTACGGCACTAATAATTGGCGATAGGGCCCCACCCGGCCCCTTACCTCACGGAACCACCAACCCCCCTCCTGGGAGATGTGGGGCATCCGCTGGGCGAGCCTAGTGTCTACCGGTGCGCCGTCCCTCACTGCTATCCGGCGTCGTAGCCCCTCCAAGGCTTCGTCCTCTTCTTGGGCCCGGCTAAAGCGAGGGTCACTTACCCAGTTGTCGACCGTGTCCTCCAAGTCTTCACTCCGGCACTCAGCTGGATCCCGCTCGTCCGTCGGGGCGTTGTTCCCCCCCTCGTCTTGGGTTTCCTCCAGGTTGCGTTCACCCGCCGGCGCGGCCCATTCCTGGGCCGCAGCGCCCTCCTCCGCTTCTTCAGGCGGCCTGGCAGCCGCCAGGGCTTCGACGAAGCACGGGGCATCCCGCCCTAGCAGGATCGGGAACGGCAACCGTCTGACCTTCGCCATGGGGACCTCCCAGCGTTGCCCAAGGTAGGTCAAGGCCCCCATCACGACCGGGCAGCGCTCTTCATGTCCATGGAAACAGACTACCGTGGCTGTACGCACCACAGGGAGCCATTCTGGAAGAAGGTGCGCTCGCACAAGCGACAGGGAGCTCCCGCTATCCACCATGGCTTTGACTTCTCGTCCTCCTATGCGCACCGGGAGCAGCCAAGCCGGGGGCCGGCGCCCCACTGCAGAGGTTTGGAGAGCTGCTTCGTGGCCCCCGTCGCATTCCATAAGAGGGCAGTCGCGTCGAAGGTGCCCCCACTGCCCACATGTGTAACACGGGCCCAGCCCTCCAGGCGGCCGCGCTCCAGCGCCTGGGTGTTGTGCCCCGGAGTCGCCTCGGCTGGGTGCCATTTTGTTGCCGGGCAGCCCACCCCAGGGGATGGGCATGGACCCTACCAAGGGCGCCCCTCGAGCTCCCGTGGTCCTGGCCCGTCCGGGCTTGTTTCCGTCTTCTCCAGGTCGGGGCCCCGGTGGACCCCCGGACCTGCCGGGGTGGTAGGGTCCCCGCCCCGTCTTGGGCGTCTCCCCGCGCACACCGTGTTCTCGCCCCTCGGCCGCCAGGAAGTTTTCCCAGAGTTCCTGGGCCTCGCTCAGTTTGGCAGCCTTCCAGCAGGTAACCCAGTGTCTTGCCCGCGGGGGTAGGATGACCAGCAACTGTTCGAGCACCACCAACTCGACCACTCTCTTGGCATCATCGGACGTGGGGTTCAGCCAGCGGGTGGCCGCGTCCTTGAGGGCGGTTATGACGGCCCGTGGCCGGGCAGGAGAGGGCAGCTGGTATGCCCGGAACCGCTGCCGGTGCGTCTCGGGGGTGACCTCCAGGCGATCCAAGACGGCGGCCTTTACTTTATCGTAATCGGAGGCGTCCGCCCGCTCTAGCGCCTTGACCGCCGCCTGCGCCTCCCCGGTGAGGTACGGCCCCAGAACATGGGCCCACTGTGCCCGCGGCCACTGCGACGCTTCCGCCAGGCGTTCGAACGCCTCGAGATAGGCTTCGATCTCATCCTCAGGGCCCAATTTGGTAAGGGCTGGCCATGGCCCTCGCCCAGCTATGTTCTGTACCCCTCCCTGGGCGGGGCGCGCTGCCATGGCTTGCTGCAGGTCTCTTACCAGGGCGGCCTGGGCCGTTTGCTGTTGGTGCGACAGGTCTCGCAACAGCTGGGCTTGGTGCTCGGCCAACCACTGTCCGAACTGGGCAAAGTCCATGGCGGAAAGCGTCGTATGACCCGGATTGGGTCGCGCCTTCACAGACTCCTGACTGGAGTCAGAACTCTCGGACTCTTCCGACGAGGGGGAGAGCAGCTCTGCCTCCGTTTCGTGGGCTTGCCTTGGTTTTGTGTGTTCCCCCGGCGGGAGCCACCCCGGAGGCGCTGGCAGTCGAGGGGTCGGCTTCCCTAGCGGGCCGGAAGTGCCCGCATTCTCCACCACTGTGTCAGGCTCGTGCTCGTCCCGGGGGGGGCACCCCCAGAGGCCGTGGCGGCGGCGGGTCGTCCCAGGGAAAGGGGCGACTCCTGCGGGTCGGCAAGGGAATTTCCAGCGAGCTCGAGACCTCAGACCGACAGGAGACGGGGTTAACAGCACCCCATTTGTCTCTCTGTCCTGATGCCACGATACTTCCGTCTCTCTCTGCACCAGTATCGCCACCGCATCATCTCCTCCCCGGTCTCTGACTTCGCCGGCCTTTTATTCCGCTTGCCATACACGCGGTGCCGCCCCGTCCCTCCCCGTACGAAGGCCCCGCCCCCCTTTATATGGAGGGACGCCGACAGGGCGTTCCTCCGCTCCCGGACCGGGTTGCCGCCACGCAGCTTCCGGTTCTCCCCGTCGGGTCCTGGGGTGTTCTCGGGGCTCCTGACATCTGCGGTCTCTCTCGGACCGCGTCGCCCGCTCCTGGCTCGCCCATCGCTCCGTGTTTCCTTGGCCGCATTCGCACCGGCCGGCTGAGGGCTGACTGCTGCACAGGTACGGAGGCCGGGGGTCGGGGGCTCTTCTCCTCCGTGCCGTTCTCCCGGGGTCTCCTGGTCCCGGACGGCGGGAGCGGGACACAAACTTTCTTGGTTCAATAGCAGATTTTCCTTTCATGTGGGAGATCGCCATTTGAGAAACAGATGTTGTAAGGCCTCTGGTACCTACACAGTTATCCTACGCAGCCAAAGTGTGGGATGGTGATTTAAGTTAGAGTCCTAAACACACTTATTTGATTCATTGAAAACTTAACTTTTACTACTGTTAACCACTCTAAATGTTGGAGCAGTTTAAGGAAAGTGTACATAGTTTACATGAAAATTGTATTTCCCAGTTACACCAGCCTTTAATCTGCAGCAACCATCTGAAGAACAAGCTGATGAACTTAGAATGCTTGTGTCATTCACACATTTCTGCAAACATTAACATAACACTAGCAAACCCAGGCAAAAACAATGGCATGTGAAGCACAGAACCACTCAGAGGGATTTTGTTAATGTTTCTTAGGTGATCAGTGATATCATTTGAAAACAAAGTTTGACTCCAGTGGCACCTTTAAGATAATAAAGTTTTGAAAATATATTTGAAAAGATATTCTTCTTTAGTAGAGTTTAAATAGAGAATTTAGTAGAGTTTAAATAGGGAATTATTTTCCAAGTCTTATATTAATTCTTAAATACATTACTCGAAAATAAATGCCATGTTATGAAATCAATAGCACTTACTTTTATGTACTCTCCACGTTCATTAGTCACAATTCTGTCTATCTGTTGCTTTTGTAAATCATGTAAGGGTCCTTTTTACTCAGACCCAAACGATATGGTACAGGAAGCACGTAAAAGCAAAGATGCATGAAAACCCTTGTAAGGGGCTGCTATCCGCACAAAGCATTTCATTCATAGCTAAAGAGAAATCATCTGATGTCCAAAGAGCTCTGTATTTTGCTATTTTTGTATAGACTACATAGGTCCAATAAAAGGTTTGGAGCTACTGGAATTTCTTGATAAATCAAAGGCAAGATGAGTCTAGTAAAGAAGCTAAAAGAGGATGCACTAACAAAGCCCGCCTGGCTATATTGTTGCTTTGATGTAGCTCATCTTTGCCCTAAAGGAATTTTATCATCCTGTAGTGAGCCAGCTACGCTCAAAAAATCAAGCCTTTTAGAGAAAGATATCTTGACTTGCTTGTTCTACAATGTCACAGATGAGTGCAGTTAGAGTGTTTCTTTTTTCATGTGAGCACACTGAACAATGATATCTAAAGATTAAAAAGATGTTGAGGTCACTTGATCAAATATTCTATCTTGTCCAAAGACATTTCTAGACTCATCATGTTAAATATTTTGGAAAGGACCTTTTATTTGACAGGAAAATCTTTTTGCATCAAGCAGAACAGAATGTCAAAGCCTTGCTTTGCAAAGAGTATGGTGGGCTGTTCAGAACTATTTTTAGAACAATGCTGCATCAGATTTAAACACATACAAGGAGGGGGGGGGAAACTGTACTCTGCAGTCATTTTGAAATGAAAAAGCATTTTGCTGCATAACAATGAAGTACTAATTGCTCTTTGTCATCAACTGTTTATCAAAATTATCAGAAAGCAAATACCCAATGTGTATTTCACATATGAAACAAAGAAAGTTGTCTCACTAACACTGTCCCCATTTTGCAATGGGAGGGAGGGAAGAAAGTGTTTAAAAATCATTTGCAGCAAGCAAGTCCATTACTAAAAACAAAAAGGCTCCTGGCCGATATTGGTTCAAAGTAGCTAGCAAATTTGAACAAAAACAGTAAGAGCTATTGTGGCTTTCCTGGGTTTGTTTTTTCCACCATATTTTCCTCTAATGGTTCAAAAATATTCCTTATAGTTCGTGGCATTTCACTTCTACAGGTATTTGCCACAATTAGTTATTTAGCTTGGTCGTCTTACACCAGTTGAATATTTAGCCCCTTTGAAAAGCTAGTGCCCAACACTATGTGCCAAATGAGTTTTGACATCTCCTCAGTTCAGAAGCATTTCTATGAGCACCTTGAGAAAAACATTTTTGGTTTCACAGGTATAATTTCACAACATCAGAGTGTAAGAAGAATGCTGCTGCATCAGATCAATGGCCCATGGAGTCCAGCTTCTTTTTCTCATCTACAGTGACCACACCAGTGCCCTGGAAGACTCACAGCAGGGGTACACAATTCAAAACCTCTTCCTCTTCTTGCCCTAGGAAAACTGGCCCAGTTGTGTGGTGCTGGCCTATTAGCATGATATGAAACCTTCAAGGACTTGTGGGGTGGCACCTCACTTTCCCCTGTACCCTAGGGTTGCCAAATGTCTCTTACCTCCTCAGCGGGGGACCCCAGGCTATCTCCCGGTGCGTGCGCGCTCACACCACACGTGCAATGTCACATCCGGGTGACGTGCACACGGAAGTGGGGTTTCCCCCGGGGCCCGATTCCGCGGGGGCGGAAATCGGGGCTCGAAAGGGGGGGGAAATCCACCCCCCAGGGGCATTTGGCAGCACTACTGTACCCCCTCCCCACCCTATTTCTTCTTTCCTTCCTCTTGGCAATCCCCATATTTATTTATTTATTTGTTCGATTTATACACCACCCTCCCTGCCAGAGCAGGCTCAGTGCGACTTAAATAAAAATTAAGATACATAAGACAAAATGATAAAACCAGTTCATAAAGTGTCATCTCTTTGCCTCAATCTCTCCTTCTCAGCCACTCATAATTCTATCTTTTGTCTCCCTCCCATCTTCAGATATATTTATTATTAATTTACTTCATTTATACACTTGAACTGCGGTGGCTCAAGTGGTTAAGATGCTGAACTGCAGGCTGTGGAAAGTCGGTAGTTCAGCAGTTTGAGACCCGGGTGCCGCATGACGGAGTGAGCTCCCGTCTCTAGTTCCAGCTCCTGCCAACCTAGCAGTTCGAAAGCAAGAAATTGCAAGTAGATAAATAGGTACCACTTCAGTGGGAAGGTAACAGCGTTCTGTGCACCTTGGTGTTTAGTCATGCCGGCCACATGACCACGGAAATGTCTTCGGACAGCGCTGACTTTGAAACGGAGATGAGCACCGCAACCCTAGAGTCGGATTCGACTGGCTTTCGAGCAAGGGAACCTTTACCTTTATACCCCACCTATCTCCACAGTGGGGACCAAAGCAGCTTACATTATTCTCCTCTCCTCCTTTTTATCCACACAACAACCGTGTGAGATAGATTAGGCTGAACGTATGTGACTGATCCAAAATTACCCACTGAGCTAAAGTAATATGGGAATCTGAATCTGGGTCTCCCAAACGTACTCTGCAACGCTAACTGCTACACCACTGTGGTTTTCATGGAGTGGCTACTGTTGAACAGCAGCAGGCAGCCAGGCCTAGTTGAGTCATGCAAGTTGGGTGATATCAAGTCACCTCAAGGTTACTACCAGGCCTAGGGTTGCCGATCTCCAGGTAGGGCCTGAAGATCTTCTAAAATTACAACTGAAATCCAGATGACAGAGACCTTTCACCCTGGAGAAAATGACTGCTTTGGAGGGTGGACTCTATGGCATTATATCCAGTTGAGGCCTCTCCCATTCCCAAACCCTGCCCTCCTCAGACTCCTCCACAAAATATCCAGCAATTTCTGGATCTGGAGCTGGCGACCCTAGTGTGGCCTAGCCCTGATGAGTCCCCCCTCAAAGGCCAAAATAGGCCTGGAAAGGCCCTTGCCCCCTCCCCCTGCCCTTTTGCTCAAACAAACCCAGCCTGGAATACTGTGGTTGCTAGCAACAGCCACTGAGAGAATCTGTCGCTTAAAGCTACAGGCACTCCTTTGATCATTTTCAGCTTTTTAAAAGCTGCCAATCTTTTTTTTAGATTTCATGTTTTTCTGCAAACCCTTTTCAGGTTTGTAGAAAGATCTGTTTTGCCTGTTCACAGCTCCAGTCACCGGATCTAAGTATTCAAAGATTGACCAACCACTATTAGAATATAAGATTTCAACCCTGTGATCTCTTTAGGTTGCCCTTTTCTGCACCTTATGTAGCTTTACGGTATCCTTTTCTTTTAATGAAATAGGCAGTATCCCAAAAGCTGATGCATAGACCTATACAAGGGTGCTGTGATTCTGTTAATTTTATTTTCAGTCCCTTTCCTGACAACCTCCAGCGTGGCATCTAGCTGCTTTTTTTTAACCACTGCTGCATACTGATCATTTTCGTGCACACAATTATTTTCATCATAACCCCAGGATCTCTCTCATTATCAGTCATCACCAGTTCAGGTCCCATAGCTACGAAGTTTATAATTTTTGGCCCAATGTGCATCACTTGACACTTACTTAACATTGAACCTCATTTGCCACAGTGTTGCTTGATCATCTGGTTTGGAAAGATCCTCTTGGAGCTCTTCACAATCCGCACTGTTTTTTCAGCAACGTATATTAGTGAGTTGAACACTAGTAAACAAAAATTCCCTCACAATGGAAATGTTTCCATGGCAATATCATTTGGCCAGTTCAATCATGGTTGTGCAGTCACCACAGGAAAACTACAGTGCCTAGAAAAGATTTTATGGCTGATTGATTTACCTTCTCATGTAAAAGTCTAGGATCCAGTCATTTATATGAATGAAAGTAAAAATAGGTAAGAATATAGGTTAAGTAGGAGTGAAGTCTGGCCTATGCCCCTGATACCAGTGGCCTCAAAATTAGGCATAAGGCACAGTGTTGCTCTTCCCTACAATTATGCTACTACTTTTCTAATACTCTTGGCTTCTGTGGGGGAAAGCAAACACAGCTCATCATATTGACACATAGTTTGATCATTTGAAATTCTAAGGACTGCTTGATGGACCCCACAGAGTGGACAAAAGGCTATTTGCTCCTCTGACCTCCCACAACCCCCATGGCTTCTGGTGTGATGCAATCCCCACCCAAAGAAGATCTCACTCCACAAGAAATCAATTGCAGCCAAGATCAATTGGCACTTGTACCTGTGACATACCCTACATCTCAAGAAGAATTATTGGGTATTTTTCTATGATTACTTATCTTGTTATCCCTTTAATCTGGTTGTCATTTACTTTTTGAAATTATTATGCAGTTTCTTGACTTGTAAGCAATTCCTGTCCCTCAAGGATATTTTAGTTACGCAAACCATAAATTAATATTTCTAGGACTTTGGTTTTAGTACACTGCTTCCCTCACAGCTTCTCTGCTTCCCCCACAACTATGATTGCTCTAATGGTCATTCTGTGCTTCCCTTCTACCCGCGGTCATTACATTTCTTCTTCCACAGACTCGAACACTGAGAAAATCTGGAATGGCAGGCAAATGAGGAAAGGACCCTTGTTAGCACAAGTCCTGTGATATGCTGGCTGGGCTGTTTCTTTCATCTGACCTACTCCATGTCTATTGGCTTGCACTCCATCAGCCTCATGACCACCAAGCTTTTATCTCAACCTCATTTAAATTTTCATATCTTTATAGCTTCACTTTGGATACCATCTGCTACACAGAGCATGACTCATTTAAAAAAAACACATCAAAAATTCCCTCCTCACACTAATGGAACAATAGCCTCAGCAAATTGTCTGTTCTCCTGTCAAAGAGTAGGAAGAACAAAGCAGATAAAGGTGGTGCTGAATTAAAATCTGAATGGAGACATTTTTAAACACAGAATGCCCTGCAGGAGCTTAAGTCCCATTCAGATTTGGTTAGTGAGCTCCTTCAACATTTTCTGCTGAAACACCTCATACTGTTGCCTTTGCAGTACTAAAACTGAACTAATATATCTTGTTGCATGTTACGTTTTGGCATGGTATAACCATAACATACAGTCTTGTTCCATCTTGAAATGCATGCAAATATCCTTTAAGAGAGGTTATGTCCACATCTCATCAACGGAGGAGAAGAAAATGTAGCTCACTGGCTTGCTGAAGTCAACTCTTTGCAATGAAGAAAAATCCCCTCCTTATAATTCTTCCAAAATGACATACTTAGCAGCAAGTCCCACTGAATTCAGCTACTGTTTTCAAAGGTTTTTGACTAATGAACTCCCTTACTATGGCTATATCTGCTCAGAGTACAATGCTGTTAGAAAACAGGGTGCTGGGGGTTTTTTTGCTTCTCCACGGCATCGAGGTGAATTCATTCACCTCCTGGGGCTTCCCTGGCTAAGGTTTCCCTGATTTTTGTCTAACCTTTTTAAACCTGCTTTGCTGTGAAATTTTTGGGAAAGATCACAGTAAATTCTGGAAGTGACAGGGTCCCCGCAATGGCCATTTCCTCCCACTACCACTGGAATGTCATTATATTGACATAAGGTTATAACAGTAGGTGTAACAGATTCTCTGAATCCTCAGCTTTTATTTTTTTAAGAAAGTTTCTAGCTTTTTCCTCTCATGACATATAAGGGGAAAGGTGTATCTCCCCAATGGAAAGAGCTAGAGACTTACTCTTGGGGAGGAGAAAAAGAAAGCTGAGAATTCACATTATATGGGTATAACAATATCCTAGTGCCGCTTAGGAAAAAAAGGCTGTAAACACCCCAGTTGCCCTGTGGAGGAGGGTGGCTGCTGCTAGCGGCCTTGGCCATGGAAACTGTGGGGAAATCTGCCATGCAGATGCACCATTGCCACTACACTTTATTATCAGCCACACCAGCAAAAGGGGAGCCTGTCCCCTTTTGGACACAGCCTGTCCCCTTGTGGAAACCACCTCTGTACCAAACTGCTTCTGAAAATGTCCTTTAGGATCAAACTAGGCTGTCCAACATGACATGAAGAATTGCTGTTTGAACCACACGGAACTAGTTGGCCATAGAAATTTAGTCCCAAACAAGTCAAGTACTGTAAACTCCATTCATTTCAATACTATAGTTAACACTCTGAAGCCCCAAAGGATCACATTCACATTTGGGTACTACTTTAGATCCAGATCTGCAGATGGAAGAACAGATTGCCCCTTTCTCCAGCTTTAGCAGATACACCAACTGTGACCCTTTCTTTCAAAAGCAATGGATATCAATGCTCTGATCATGTCTAGGCTGGATTACTGTAATGTTGCCTTTGAAAATGTGGGTCTGCCTTTGAAAATGGTCCAGAAGCTTCAATTAGTGCAAAATGTAGCAGCCAGATTGCAGATTGGCGTTAATTATAGAGATCATATTATGCCAGTCTTATGACAACTGTGCTGGCTGCCTGATCACTTTCAAGATCAATCCAAAGTGCTGTTGATTACCTCTAAAGCCTTCCATGGCTTGGGACCAAGGTACCTATGGGACCACCTATCCCCATACATACCTGAATGGCAAGTCAGATCTTTTGTTAGTGATCCTGCTCTGTCTCTCTTTTTTCAACAAAAGTGAGAGGAACATTAAAAAATAAATAAGACATACACAATTCAACATGACTTTGCAATGCAATCCTTTACCCTGGTTCCCTCCCTGCCCTCTAGCTTGGAAGATAAGGCCTGGTTTCTTTCCTCCGAGGCTGTCTCCAGGCAGGCCTTATGAATAAGTACCTAGGACGGGACTTCTCTAGGCTCCCACCAATGTGTCTCAAGCCCCTTTAGTGACTGGCCTTCCAGCCAATGGGCTGTTGTCCCTCCAGCCTGCCATTTCCCCTCCAAGTCTTTAAAAGCCTCTCCTAGCCCCTCCTCTTCAGGGCTAGGGCCTGTCCCATATTCCCCCAAGCTGTTTTTGGCCTTCTACCTGCTCTAGGGAGTCCTCGGAGGTTGCCCTTCCCTTTCTGAATTTCCTGTTGCTGTTCAACTGCCCTCTGTTGGCATTGCTTGACTTCCCTCCCCTGCTTGTTCTCTGACAGCCAAGGCCAGTCACCCAAGGTGCAGGCTGCCTGGGTGGTGTCACTAGGATTATCAACCTCCAGGTGGTTAAGTGGAGATCTTCTGCTATTACTCCTGATCTCCAGGTGACAGAGGTTAGTTCAGCTGGAGAAAAGTCCCTCCCTTCCCCAAACTCTTCAGACTCCACCCCCAGAATCTCCAGGTACTTCCCAATCCAGAGCTGGCAACCCCAGGTGCCAGCCAGCAGCAGAGACTGCAGAAAGCTGCCCTGCATTGCCATGGCAGGGCTTACCTGGGCTCCTCAGAAGGAGATAAATGCAGGAGCAGGAGGGATTTTGTGCCCAGACAATACTTTGCTTGGTTCTTATTGCATTGTTTTCTACTTTTGTAAATGTATTTTGGCATTGTCTAACTTTTGTAATCATAGTCCATTGTGTATTGGGTGTCTTATGCTGTCTAATTATACTGTTTTATATTGTATGATCTGCATGGAGCCTCCATGAGAAATAAATTTGGAGACAACTTCAATCTATAGCAGGATACATTGTCAGCATGATCAGTCAGATCAACCATATCTTTATGATGAAAGTTTGACAAAAAGCTATTTTTTTCCTGTATTGATACAGTAAGCTCTACTTTTATGGATGTTTGATATAATATAATGCTTCTTTGCCACAGCTACCATGTCAATCGATGTAGAATTGGACAAAAGTACAGGGTGTATGGAAGAACCTAACTGTCTATTGATTATTTAGAAGTGAGCTATCAGGGGTCGTTTCATAGAAAAAGAGCTAGGAGAACTCATTACCATAACTCATTAGCATATGCCACACCCCCTGACATCACCGGAAGTGTGTCATAAGGCCACACCACCTGACATCATCGGAAGTGTGTCATAAGGCCACACACCCCGCCCCCAACGGTCCCGGCCGCCGCCGCCGGCCTTGCAGTGGACCTGCAAAGCCGACGGGAGTGCAAGGAAGCCCCGTGAAGGCCCTCCCTGGCCCCAGGCAGGCAGGGGTGGGGAGAGGCAGGGAGGAAGCAACTTACCCTCCCTCTTCTCCTGCCTCCTCCCGGCTGAATGAGGGCCGGAAGCGGGGCGGCCGGAAGAGGGGGGCGGGGCTTCGTCATGTGCCCCGCCCCCCGTACCTCACCCGGGGGAACTGCGATTCCCCGGTTCCCCCCCCCCCGAAATGACCTCTGTGAGCTATGCTGAATTCAATGGGACTTGCGCCCAAGAGTGTGATAAGAGCTGTTGACCACTAATGGACTGTACCACTTCAGGCCATAGGCAAAGGACCTCATGAAGGTGGGAAGGAATAATTTGCCTCCCTGCAGAACCCTCTGTCATTTGTGCTTCCCCAGCACCCCTCTCTCACCATTAGACATGCTCTATCCTATCAAGATGGCTTTGCAAGATTTTTTTTTTAATCCATCCTGTTTTCCAGGTGTATCAAAAATTAATTCAGTGTTGTGAGATGTGCATCATGTTGTTCTGTGATTCCACACAATTAAGATTACAGAAATTTAAAATGCAGTCTTTGTGTTTCAACAGGCATGATTATGATATTTATGAAAACCAGTTCATATAATTTCATAGCCTATTTTTCAAGCAAATCCTATGCCATGCTCAATGGCAATCAATCAGAATGGAGCTCACAATGCGGGATTAAAGGTGGAATGCTAAACAGAGTTACTCCCTGGTAAGACCATTGAAGTGAATTGGCTTCGAAGAGTGTAACTCTCTTTAGGATTGTACTATAAGAACGAATCTATAGCATCCCCTAAATTGGTGGATACATAGATACATAGATAAAAAATTGGTCATCAGAACTATTTTCATTTCCATTTTTACTCATTTCTGACCCATATTTAACTTTTGGGGTGTACATAGCACATTGACCTAATTTTTTACAGAGCTACGCAGAATGAACCTGGCAGTGTGGTCCTATCCTTGTTACTCCCATTGGTGGAACACGATCACTACTAATTCCTATTGTAGGAGAAGAAGAAACTGATGCATTAGCACAGTTAATTTATATTGGTTCAGTATTTTTATTATTTAATTTGTACCCCACCCTCCCCACAAAGCAGGCTCAGGGCGGCTTAAACTGGTTAATACATAAATAACAATTAAAGTTCACATAAAATCATCTAAAAACAGTTCAATTATAAATAATTCATAAACAATTCATAAAGTGCTGGCAATGTTTAATTAATTGCTTAAGATGGCATACTGTAAGAGTGCATACAGAGGTCTAACAATTATTCTGCTCAATGCTCTTCCTAATACGAGCAGCAGCACAGGCTAGATGTCAAAGCCAAAGGCCAGGGCTCTATAATTAAGATTGCTGGTGGTAATAGTGGTGGCGGCTCCTTAATTGAAAGCCTGGTGGAAGAGCTCCGTCTTGCAGGCCCTGTGGAACTGTAAAAGATCCCACAGGGCCCTGATCTCTTCTCGGAACTAATTCCACCAGTATGGAGCCACCACTGAAAAGGCCCTGGCCCAGTTAGCAGCAAGCCTGGCCTCCTTGGGACCCAGGAGGGTCAGTCAATTTTGAGACCCCAACTATAGTACTCTCTGGGCTATGTATGGGGAAAGGTGGTCCCTCAGATATGTCGGACCCTGGCCATATATGGCTTTAAAGGTAAGAACCAGTACCTTGAAGCGAATTCGGTATGCTATTGGCAGCCAGTGTAATGCCTTTAGCACAGGCTGGATGTGCTCCCACCTGAGGAGGACCATCAAAAGCCTGGCTGCCGCATTCTGCACTTGCTGCAGCTTCTGAATTTGCAACAAGGGCAGCCCCATGTAGAAAGCATTACAGCAGTCTAATCTCGAGGTGACCATTGCATGGATCACTGTTGCCAGGTCCTTGCGGTCGAGGAAGGGAAACAACTGCCTAATCAGCCGAAGATGGTAGAAGGCTGACCTGGCAGTGGCTGCTACCTGAGCCTCCATTGTTAAGGAGGCATCCAAGAGCACTCCCAAACTCCTAACCTCTGGTGCTGGCACCAATGGCGCCCCATCAAAGGTCAGGAGTGGGATCCCTACCCCCGGACCACCCCAACTCCAGCACAGGACCTCCGTCTTTGTCGGATTCAGCTTCAGCTAGCTCAGTCTAAGCCAACCAGCCACGGTCCAGATCTTCCAGTCTGGAGTCGAACCGGCCGCCCAACATCAGATAGAGCTGGGCAAGGGGCCGCATATAGATGTTGAATAGCACTGGGGAAAGCACTGCCCCTTGAGGCACTCCACAAACCAGTGGGTGCCTCCTGGACTGCTGTTCCCCGAGTGTCACCCTTTGTCCCTGACCCTGGAGAAAGGAAGCGAGCCACTGCAAGACAAGCTCCTGAATTCCTATGTCAGTGAGGTGGTGGGTCAGTAACTGATGGTTGACCGTGTCGAATGCTGCTGACAGGTCCAACAACAACAGTACTGCTGATCCACCCCAATCCAGATGCCTCCGGAGGTCATCCATGAGGGCAACCAGTGCTGTCTCTGTCCCGTGCCCAGGGCGAAAACCAGACTGGAAGGGGTCTAAGATGGAAGTGTCATCCAGAAAGCTCTGTAGCTGAATTGCCACCGCCCTCTCTATTAATTTGCCCAAATAGGGAAGATTGGAAACTGGCCGATAGTTGGCCAATTCAGCCGGATCCAAAGATGGTTTTTTCAGGAGAGGATGGACCACTACTTCCTTGAGGGAACTGTTCCTCAATGAGGGACTTGTTGATAATCTCCCTCAAGGTGCCTTGAAACCCATCGCAGCCAGCTTTAATTAGCCATGATGGGCACGGATCAAGGCAGCATGTGGTAGGGCGAACAGCTAGGATCAGTTTGTCAACTTCCTCTAGGCTGAGCGGGCTGAAATGATCCAAAACTGGAATCAAAGATGTGCATGGAGTCTTGAGCTTGCTCACTGTTTTAACTGTGGTGAGGAGGTCACGGTGGAGTGACAAGTCTTTATCCACGAAATAGCTCACAAATGCCTCGCAGCCTATGTCCAATTCCCTAGCATTTGGTCTGCCCTGTGGCAGAACTGTTATAGACCGAATTGTTCTAAATAATTGGGCTGGGCGTGAGCTCGCGGATGCAATTATAGCCGCATAGTACTCTCTCTTCGTGGCTTTGATTGCCATCTCATAGGATCTCATAAATGTCCTATAAGATACTCTTGTAGCTTCGTCTCAAGTGAGTTGCCACCATCTCTCTAGCTATCTCAGCTCTCACTTCATAAGCCGCAACTCCTAGGTAAACCAGGGAGCAAGCCTAGAGCGAGGGCACAGAGGGCACCGGGGAGCGATCTTGTTGATGGCCGTGGAGAGTTGGCTTTGCCAGTCCCCTACAAGCTCATCTAATGAGCTGCCAAGGGGTATCAGATCCCACAGAGCCATCTGGAGCTGCACTGGGTCCATATGGTTTCACGGGCAAGGTAAAATATGCTCACCGCCTAAACAGGGTCGGGGTGAAATATTCAGGCGGGCCCTCAGGGCATGGTGGTCCGACCATGGGACTGCCAAAGCAGCAACGTGGTCCACTGTTACCCCCGCCGTGAAGATCAAATCGAGTGTGTGCCCAGCCCGTTGAGTGGGGACCATTACATATTGGGAGAGTCCTAGAGAGTCATAACATTATGCTAACAAAACAGGTGATGGAACTAAAAACCCTTTGGGATCAATAGAAAGCTTCACTCTACTGTTCCCCTCTCCTTTTCTAGCCAGAGCATAGAAACTGACAGACTCAGCAGCTCATGGCACACTTTCAGGAGCATATGAAATTCATCAAGGAAACAGAGCTTATATATCAAGGTACATAGCACAGGACTATCAGTACAATCTAATGCACATTTACTTAGAAAGTAAGTTCCACTTTGTTCAGTAGGATTTACTTCCAGATTGTGGCTCTAGATCTATAGGACTATGAGTACATAAAAGGGAACATTGGTAATGGGAAATTCTAACACAAAGGCAGTTCGCATAAATCAAAACAACCAAGCTGAGCAATGAATATGGATAGTGCTGTTGTTGAAATGTGTAGGAAACAGGAAAATCCAAGAAATACATTATAGCAATAGCACAATATCCAGTGATGTGGATCCAGTCATAGGAGGGGAAGATGGAAATGAGTGCCAAAGAGGGATCGAGTCCATGAATGCTTATGCTACCATAATCTTTAAGGTGCTACAAGTCTCCTTACTGGAATCAACAAAACGTATTTGCTTTAAATAAATAAAAATAAAAAACTCCTTCCCCAATTGATCTGGTACACTTTTTCAGTAATCATTTAAAATAAATTAATGAAATAAACCAGTCTGCTGAACAGTGAAGCTCAGAGAAGAGAAGAAGAGATTGGATTTATACCCCACCCTTCACTTGGAGTCTTAAAGCGGCTTACAATCTCCTTCCCTTCCCCTCCCCACAACAGACCCCCTGTGAGGTAGGTGGGGCTGAGAGAGCTCTTTCGAGGACTGCTCTTGAGAGAACAGCTCTGAGAGAAGTTGTGACTGACCCAAGGTCACACCAGCAGATGCATATGGAGGAGTGGGGAATCAAACCCTGTTCTCCCAGATTAGAGTCCGCGCTCCTAACCACTACACCAAACTGGCTCTAAGCACGATTTCATATAATACTTGACTATAGTGCATTGCTCGTATTACAAATTTATGAAAGTTTGTTTTGTAGAGGAGTCCAAAGATTAAAAATGCCATTAAGTTCAAATCCAAAAACACTAGTAATGTAACACTATTTGTTTAGAACCAATCCAAGGGTCACAGATTAATGTGCAAGCTCTTAAACTCTCCAGAAAACTCAGCCAGCGCTCTGATTAATCATACTGGAAAACTAAAACAAAAAACCTGCACAATAATTTGTGAAAATTTGGTTTTTCCTATTAATATATTGGTGCAGGGGTCATTTCGTAGAAAAAGAGCTAGGGGGACTCATTAGCATAACTCATTAGCATATGCCACACACCCTGACATCACCGGAAGTGTGTCCTCCCCACAGCCGGCGGCGACCTCCAGCAGGCACCAGCAGGGAGCTCCAGGCCCCGCCCTCCCGCACCTCACCCGGGGGGATGGCGTCCCCCCACGTCCCCCCCCCCAAATGACCCCTGTATTGGTGATGTTTTTAAAATTTGTTTTAATGGACCAATATATCTGCCTACATTTTTGCCAATTTCAGAAAAGGCTGACCTTCTAACCTTCTAACAGTGCAATCCACAGCAGAGTTACAGTCTTCTAAACCCATTCTTAGGATTGAACTAACAGAAGTACATTATACTTGGAAGATGATTCGTTGCTACTACCCAACTATAGGATTTTGTTTATGTGAGATACATAACTATAGGATTTCATTTATGTGACTTACATATCCTCAGACCACTAGTTAACTTCTACTGACCCTACTATTAGCTTCTACTTCACTTCTGTTGACTCACTACCTAGTGAATCACCAAAAATATATCTCGAGCTTTGGTAATTTGATCTCTTATTCCTTCCCCCAGGACCCTCCCCTCCTGCACCTTCTTGTAAAGTCACTGTTAAAGGGAACACGCTTGAACAATACGCTATGCAGAATGGAGGCTGCTGTAAGGAGAAAGTGGTTGAAATTTCTCTGTTGCTGCTATGTATTGGGACTGAATCATTCCAGGTATGTCACACCAGAGACTGGCTGAGCTTGGAGCATAAGAACAACAGCCTACCAGGACTCTGGAAGTAACCAATCAAGTAGTAATGTTGTGTAAATAGCCTATCATTGGGAGTGGGGTGTGTTTGGCTGTGGCAACTGCATGCTATTTAACAGAGCTGAGGCTCTGGGGTCTTGTCTTGTTCTTGCTGAAATCACTAATAAAGTAGAACTGATCACTAGTGGTCTGTTCATCCATGGAACCCACTATTTAACAGTGGCGACGAAGGTGGGATCCTGTTGAGCGAGCCTAGAGCCCATCTGCACTGCACCGCACACTGAGCTCCAGTGCCATGTGCACCACATCACAACTGAGACCTTGGCTGCCACTCCAGGACATCTGCCGGAATTTGACCCTGCTCACCCTGAGCTTTGGGAGACCTGGTGGAGCAGCTCAAGTACTTCATACTGTTCCAGGACATCAAGGGCAAAGAGAATAAGAAGGCTCTCCTACTCAGTTCCTGCGGGATTGCAACATGCTCGAGGCGGCCACTTATGATGCCCTCATCACAGCGCTCACCAGCCATTTCGTGCCTCAGCCAACCAAGATGGCGTGCCACATGTACTTCTATACATGCCAGCAAAAGTCCAACAAGACGGCCGTCGACTTTCTGGCAGACCTTCGCAGACTGGCCGTCAATCGCGAGTTCCTGAGTCTCGATGACGCCCTCTTTGACCAGTTGGTGATGGGCATCAGAGAAGAGAAACTATGCTAAAAGCTCATCAGCCATGAGGAACTCACCCTTGAAAAGGCACTATGTGAGGCCGCTGCTTTCAAAAAATCCTGGCGTTACCGCCAGATCTTTGCCGCACACCAGGCCTCCATTCCCTCGGCTTCTGAGGCATTAAACAAAGAAGAGACCTAGCAGGTTCACCGCCCAGCTCACTGCGACTCGCAACCTTCTGCTGCCGCCACTCCCTACACCAGCTGCGGAGAAGCCCACGAATGTTGCTCCTGCCATTTCTGAGATGCTACCTGCAGAACCTGCAGCAAGACAAGGGAACCTGGAGATGCACAGCCATGCACCAGAAATCAGCGGATCTGCACACTACTGCCGTCCACCAACATCAGGTATTGAATTTACCCTGGGACACGCCTGATAAAATTGAAGTGACTGTGCTTATGGAGGGAGTGCCTTGCAAGATGGAACTGGACACAGGGTCCTCCATCTCCATCATCTCGGAAGAGACTTTCTGGAGGCCCTGTCCACAGTGGGGTCCCCGCCTTAGACCCGCTGGCTTCACCCTCTGGGACTTTCAAAAGAATGAGGCGACCTTTAAGGGGTGGGGCAGATTCCACACGAAATACAGGCAATTTGAGGGAATTTTGGGCTTGGTGGTGGTGAAAGGGTGGCTCACCAGCTTGCTTGGACTGTCCTGGTTTGTGCCCTTGGGGTTCAAAGTAATGGGGGTGCACCACATGCAGCCCTTGGACTTCAGTAATGTGTGTGATGAATTCCCTGCCGTCTTTGATGGGACCCTCGGCTGATACACAGGCCCCCTCGTATCACTTCAACTCAGCCCCGAGGTGCAGCCCATCCGCCTCAAGGCCCAGAGAGTTCCGTTCGCATTCAAGCCCAAAATTGAGGCGGAGCTGGACTGTTTGGTGGCATAGGGAGTTTTAGAGCCAGTTCCCCACACCACCTGGGAAACTCCCATCGTAACCCAAATAAAGCCAAATAGGGATGTCTCCATCTGCACGGACTTCAAGTGTACGATCAACAAGGTGCTCAGGGATCATGCTTACCCAGTGCCTGTGGTCAGCCATCTCCTAGTGATATTGGCAGGGGCCAAGGTCTTCGGTAAACTGGACTTGGCCCAAGCATACCAACAACTCCCAGTGGACGAGCCGACCACCGAGGTGCAAATCATCGTCACACACCAGGAGTGGTTTCAGAGTCAAGCAGTTGCAGTTTGGAGTGAGCGTGGCCCCAAGGATCTTCCAGAACTTAACAGACTCCCTCTTGAAAGGCATTCCTGGGGTCCTGCTATTCTTTGATGATGTACTCATAGCCGCCCCCACTGAAGAGGACTTTGCCAACCGCCTACGTGCTGTGCTGCAGTGATTTGATTCCGCCAGGTTGAAGGTGAAGCAAGAGAAATGCCTTCTGGGGGGGTACCAATGTGCCCTGCAGTACCAGCTGGGGAAGACCATGGGACATGCAGACGCTCTTAGCCACCTCCCACTCAGCTCTGTTGACCCGGATCCGGACCCCACGCACCAAATCCTGATGATGGAGGACTTACCAGACCGCCCTCTGCATGCTGTGGACATTTCCCGCCACACTACCAGGAACTGCGTACTCTCCCGTGTTGTGGACTGGGTGGGGAGGGGTTGGCCCATGGATTGGGTGGGCCCAGAATTCACAACGTTTGCATCCCACTGGGATGAGCTTTCATCGTACAAGGGGTGCCTCCTATGGGGGCTGGGTAGTGGTTCCCCCACCGCTGAATAAACGGGTTTTGGTAGCCCTACATGAGACCCACCCGGGAATTGTGAGGATGAAAGCGCTGGCCAGGAGCTACGTGTGGTGGCCAGGAATGAACAGCGAAATCGAGGCTTGGGTACAGTATTGCCAGGCCTGCCAGGAGATGCACCCCAAACCTCCGAGGGCCCCCATTTACCAGTGGGAGTCTACCCACACACCGTGGACATGGGTGCATTTGGACTTTGCCAGCCCGTTCCAGGGGCAGTTGTTCTTTCTCCTGGTAGACTCCTACACCAACTGGCTGGAAGTCATGGCAGTTGCCTCTACCTCATCCCATGCAGCCATCTGGGCCCTGAGACAGATTTTTAGTACACATAGTCTACACTTAATACACATTGTGCAGTTCTGGTCACCACACCTTAAAAAGGATATTATAACTTTGGAAAAGGTGCATAAAAGGGCAACTCGAATGATAAAAGGGTTGGAACACTTTCCCTATGAGGAAAGGTTAATGCGCTTAGGGCTCTTTAGCTTGGAGAAACGACAGCTGAGGGGAGACATGATTGTGGTTTATAAGATAATGCATGGGATAGAGCAGGTTGAGAAAGAGGTACTTTTCTCCCTTTCTCACAATACAAGAACTTGTGGGCACTCAATGAAATTGCTGAGCGGTCGGGTTAGAACGGATAAAAGGAAGGACTTCTTCACCCAAAGAGTGATTAACACATGGAATTCACTGCCACAGGAAGTGGTGGCGGCTACAAGCATGGACGGCTTCAAAAGGGAATTAGATAAGCATATGGAGCAGAGGTCCATCCGTGGCTATTAGTCACAAGGTATAGATAGGGGCTCTGGGGCAAGTGATGCTCTGTCTTCTTGGTGCTTGGGGTGGTCAACAGTGGGAGGGCTTCTAATGTGCTGGCCCCACTGGTGGACCTCCTGATGGCACCTGGTATTTCTGGCCACTGTGTGACACAGAGTTTTGGACTGGATGGGCCTTTGGCCTGATCCAACATTGGTGTCTCTTATGTTCTTACTGGATATGGTCGTGACCGATAATGGCACTGCCTTCACCTCGGGACAGTTAAAGGAGTTCCTGGACTAGAACCTCATCAGGCACATGCGGTTCGCTCCCTTCCACCCGGCTACCAACTGACAAGCTGAGCGGATGGTGCAGACGACCAAGGACGTGCTAAAGCAGATTAGGACCGATGGTTGGCTGTCTTTTTGTTCGTCCATCGGGTGACCCCAAGTGCATCCACTAGCCGCAGCCCTGTAGAACATTTAATGGGCCGCTGCCTCATGATGCAGCTGGACCGCCTGCACCCGGACCAAGCCCCAGAGTTTTGGCAAACTCCGGTGAGCCAGGAGATCCCTAGAGGGTTCTTTCCAAGTGTCCCTGTCTTCGCGCGGAACTATTCCAGCAGTCCCACGTGGATCGCGGCAAGGGTTACCCCTATTGTACAAGGTATCAACAGATGGAGGCCAGCTTCTTCACAGACACATCGACCAGCTCCGCCGCTGCCCGCTGCCCGTGGAGTCTGACTTGTCTTCCGCTGAGAAGAAGGATGATAGCCTGGAACCATCGCTGGTTCCTGGAAAAACCCCCCCCCCCCCAACAACAGTGCACAGCTGGATTGCCGGGAAGAGGAAGGCCCTGCACAGGCCACTACAGACCTCCCGAACTCTGTTCCTGACTCGCAGGACTCTACTGCGGTTCCTGCTTTGCCAAGCCCAGCTCCAGTGTCATCTCCACCCCATAGGAGCCCCAGTGTTCTCAGAGGGAATGTTGCAAGCTAGCATACCTTGAAGACTATGTCTGTTAAGGTGCTTTGGAACTCAGGGAGGAGGGGTGTCATCAGGGGTCATTTCCTGCAGAAGCACACAGGAGTGGAGCTCCAGCAGTAAAGAACTCAGGGGGCGGGCACATGCAACAAGCCCCACCCCCCCACCCCCTGCTCCCAGCAGCCCTCAGTCAGAGCAAGAAGCAGCCAGGTAAGTTGCAGAGCGCCCCCCGGTCCAAAACGGTCCAGTGGCACCTTTAAGACCAAGTTTTATTCAGGTACAAGCTCTCCCTCCTCTGTGAGGACAGATCTGCACGTTCCCCCCCCCCCGATAGCTAGCAATCCAAAACAGTCCAGTGGAGCCTGAGCGGTGGGTGTTGCCTTCTAACACACTTCCAGTGATATCAATGGGTGTGGCATATGCAAATAAGTTATGCTAATGAGTTATGCTAATGAGCTCCTGCATCTCTTTTTCTACAAAATGACCCCTGGGTGTTATGTATTGGGACTGAATCATTCCAGGTATGCAGTTTGGCAAGCAAAGATTGCAAGGACAGTACAGGCATATTTTCCCTTACAGTTTATAGATAGGCATCAGGTGGAGCTATTTGGGGCTAAGCCCCCTGTTAAGTCGGCTACTTAACAAGAGCCAGAGAGTGATTTCAGTCAGTGATTCAGTTTTAATGAGCAACGCTTAACACAACCAGAACAGAACAACCAGAACAACTTGTGCATTGCAGCTGAGCTCCTTTTAAACTCTCCCGGGCTAATGTAGCCACGCCCTACTGTACCTAACAACCAATAGGATTGTAAAGATAAAGTCTAATCACAGATGTTCCCTCTCAGGGAACTGGATGTTAGGTGATTGGTTGGCTCTTCCTGGGCTACCAATAGGAATTGAGGAATTAGGATCCTTGCCCAGGACGAAGCTTTGCATGGTGTTCCAATGAGTGAGTTCACATACAGTTTACATTGAATTGAATACACCACACCCCCTTTCTTAAATGCACAGCCCCATAGGAGAAGCCACTCTGGCGCTGGGGAGAGGGAGCCTTCCATGTGCCTGCCTGCCCGCCCACCCCTGGGTCTGTTTGCCAGTGGCTGCAGACTCCTGACACAGACACCCTGCGTGGCTTGCGCTCCTCTCCCTTGCTCTCCCCTGGAGGCCCGACTTGGAAGTCAGCCAGATAGATCTGGAGCAGAATCGCTCAGAGGTGCCTCTGGCCAACAACCCCATATCTGCTGTGCTCTGAACCAGCCCAAAGTGCTGCTCAGTCTGCAGCCAGCAAAGGGTCCACTTTGGGCTGAGGGGGGATGGCGGAATGTGCACTGCCGCCCAAGCACCTCGTCTCCAGGCTCGCCCTAGTTTCCTTTGAGTGGGCACCTCTCCTTGGCAGAGGAGTCTGTGGATCTGTTGTGGGGTGGCGAATATGACCTTTGGGGCCTGTTGAAGGCATCACTCCGGCAATTGGTGCCCTTCCTTCCTTACCCCCACCTGGTTTTCCCCAACTGTTTTCTTTTTAAAGCAAGAACATTATCCTGCACGGTGCAAAGCCAGCTCAAACTTCTGCACCCAGAGAGATGGCGGCAACACGCTGGGTGCAGCAAGGTAGGGCCGCTGTGGGCCGCTACCCCAAGCCCCCTGAAAAATAAAATCCAAGCTATGCCTGATAGGTATGCATATGAATCAATTTTAAAAGCAGGTAAATAATGACCAATCAGGTAGGCTCACTAAGGTAGAAGATGAAACTTTGAACTTCTCAGTTTTGTTATCCAGTTATTGGTAATATAAAGGGAGAGATACAAATGAAAGACTTGTGCATGTGTATAATCTTGTACATAAAAATATTTATATTTTATCTTATCTACTGAAGTTTATTTTCTTTCTCTAATAACATTTACATTTTGCTATTCTATACAAGCATTTGCTTTATTTATTAGTGGTTACTACCTCATTATGTCTTCTTCCAGCTTACTTGAAGTTTTGATATTAGTCCCACGGTGTGTGTGTATCTTTAACGGCTGGAGTTGCATCGTAAGTCCCCTCTTTACCAAAAATGACCTCATTCACCCATCGGCTTCACCCATCGGTTGTTGCTACTCTCTTCTTCCTCTGAGGCTGCATAAATGAATTCCCATGTAATTTGCATTTCATTGTATCTGAAAAAGCGTATACCTTATACACGAAAGCTTATACCTTGACTAAAACTTTGTTGGTCTTAAAGGCGCCACTGGACTCAAACTTTATTCTGCTGCTTCAGACCAACACGGCTAACCAACCAGCTGAATCTATCTTTGTGTTATTCTTATACATACACGCACGACTGGGGCGAAAGGACTACAATTCCCAGTATCCCTTTCAACCTCGCGTAAACAGAAGAGGAGGGGGGAAAACCGTTGGGAGAGAAGGAGAAGCTTAGCACTAGAGGTAAGCCGAGACGATGTGCGCATGCGAGTTTTTTTCGGCGTGAGCGTTCACGGAGGCGCTGCTATTCGTGGAGCAGCTGTACGCCAGTTCTTGAACGTACGCGTCGCTGCTGCCTTAGGAGAGGACGCTACGCGGTTTACGCAACGTTATTGTGAATGGGAAAGGCGGGGCTTGATGTATGCCTGTATGTGTGCGGGGAGGGGGTAGCGGTAGTGGCGGCAGGAGGAGGAGGATGATGTCAGCCTGCGAATGTCAACAATGTAGCGATTGAGGGGAGTAGGCGGCGTTCCATTGGGAAGAGCGCGAGCCACGGGCAGAGTCAGTGTAACCAACAGAACGGGGTCAGCAGAAGCAGCAACAATACAGCGCCGCCGGGCCGCCGCCGCCTTGTGCAGACAGCCCCCGAGTGCAATTCTTGCGTGGCTCTCCCTTCCACCTCTCTTCCCATATCCCTTTTTGCTGCTGCAGCTTTCTCCTCCGCCTCCCCCTTCTCCAGTTTCTCCCCCACCTTTCCACTTCCCCGCCCCCTCCATTTTTTTTTTTTGCATTTATATGTATTTCTCCCCCCTCACCTCTGCAAGACTTCGCTTCGTGAGGCAGCTTTTTTTTAAAAAAGCAATCGGCATGTGACGTGTGTCTTCTTTAGGTGCAAATATTCTACAGACAACCTCAGCAACAACAAGAGCCCTCAGCAAAGATTCAGTCTCCTTCCCCCGCCTCCCTCCCCCAAACGTTTGCAGGCAGCGCGAGGAGCTATCGAAAGTTACATTGATAGAAGGTGAGTCCCTTTCTCCCTCCCCAGCTCCCCCACCCGCAATTATTTCCACCCTAAGGATGGAGATGGAAGTTTGGCATTACGTGTAGGTGGGAGAGGGGCTGATTTTCTCTGAGAAGCGACGACTGGGAGAATGCCTAAAAAATTGATCCGACCTGCTTCTTAGACGTTGTGTAACTGGGAGCTTGTATGAACCGAGCGGACGCGTGTCGCGTTCTGCTCCCGATGGTGATCGGCACCGGTTTGGCTTCATCGCGGAAGGGTGGCTTTTATAGGTGGCATGAGTGGGTGGGGAGGAGCGAAGCCGAGGGGGTGTGGAGGCCTGCCAGTCCGTGGGCATTTTTAAAAATTTCATTAGCGCTTTCGTCCCGAGACAGCAGGGGAAAGCGGCGATCGCCTAGTAGTGCATGCCCGGGGATGGGTGTCTTGAGAGAGCCGCAGGAGGAGGAGCTCAGTAGAGTAAGTCAGACATTGGGAAGGGGGGTGGGTGGGTTGTTTTTTGTGCAAGCAGCTGTCAGATTGCAAGGCCTTTTTAACGAGCTGGAAAAAAAGGGGGGGAGGGGAAACTGGCAGACAAATATTCCTAATCTTGTTAACACACACTCCCTCCCCCCTTTATTTTCCTCTCATAAGTCTTTGGTGCATTCCAGCTTTCTTGTGTTGCAACAGTGGGTTGATAGTTCTCTAAGGGGGTGGGAAAAGCTTGTGCAAAGCCTCAGAATGCCTTAAGACAAGTTCTAATAAAAGAAGGGGGGGGGAGTTGCCAGGATTGCATTTTGCATCTAGCGGCCTACTAGTGAAAAGAGAGTGTGGGATTTTTTTTGTTTGTTTGTTCAGTCTGGGTGGCTCGGTGCTTCTTGCCAGATCCCCATTAAAACCATCCAGCGTGGACTAGGCATATAAAGCTGCTCTCATTATCCCTGCTGCTTTCCCCCTCATTCTCCCATTGGGGTTTCCTATTCGTAATTGGATGTGTATTGTGATGTCAATCTGGTCAGCTTCTGGACTCCTTCCTTCCCTCCCCCTCTTTCCTTTTTGGGCTTGTGGTGGTTATCTTGTGGTGTATTGTAGCCTCCCAAACAATTGTGTTGTTGTTGGCTATTGCATTATAAAATCCTGCCTGTTAAGAGACAGCTCACCTTTGGGGGTTTTTTTGGCCCTATAGTCTTGAAGTGAAATTCAGCACAAGTATTTTCCCTTAAGGTATCTGGCACATGCATTTGTAAAAATACTTGGATGGGTGTGCATGGGTATGTGTGCTTAGGACATCAATGTTGCCTCATTTGCAGTGCATTTATTGCAGAGTTGTCATGCTGCCAAATCATTTAATTACTAGAAGTATCCTTGTGACAAGGAAGACTCTCCTTCAAATTGTTCATGACAAGCATCAGATAATTTTTGTTGTTGTTTTTACAATAGGTGGCTTTCAGATTGTGCTGTAGTGTTAGAGTGGTTTTTGTATCAGTTTATCTGTTGAGTTGCTCAGCAGAGGGTTATTACTTCCCACTGAAATATCTTACTTGCCTAGTGGGATCCTAAAGTAAGATAATTCTTAATGAAAGACTTTGTCTCTCTCTCTCTCTTTCTCTGCCTCTCTCTGGTATAAAGTTAGACAGAGATGTTACTGCTGATAATGATATTCCCAGATCATTAAAATGTAACATATAGACCAGGCAACTAACTGCAAAGGCTCTGGCTGTCATGAAGTAAGCTAAGTGTGAAATCATGCCTCGCCTTTTGTGGAGCAGGCTATTTTTGTAATACAGCAGGCGTCAGTCTTAAAAAACGCTTCAGTTATTGTGAGATCACCAGAATATTCATTACTGAAGCCCAGTAAACTTCTTTTTTATTTAAGGCAATAAATGTGAAGTGACATATTCTTACATTTTAGGCATTCCAGTTAAAGGAAGATAGTTAAGTGATTGTGTTATCAAATTCAGTGTTGCAGACAAACCTTCCTTGATGTTGTATGGTAATACTTATGACATTTTCTTAAAGTTTGTACAAAGAGTCATTTGTAGTCCAGTTCTCTACATGTTTATTGAGAAGAAAGTTAAAGGGAATTTATCAGTGTTATCAGTAATAATGTTGTGAGCCGCCCTGAGCCTGCTGTGACCTAAATAAATAAATAATTACTGGCTAGAAAGTGCGCAGTATTGCAGGCTAAGGATTCCAAATGGGCTCTGTGGCAGTGAGGAAGCAGAAACACAAATCCAAAGGCCACTTTGGCATATGGAACTTTGGGTAGTTCTTAAACGCCCAAGTTTTACTCCGTTTTGCTCACATCTGACTGCATATGTTCCAGTTCTACCCATATGAGTCCTACAGCAGCAATGTGTGTACTCCTGAAGTACTCCTATTCTGTGGTCTGACTTCTGATGGAAAAACAGTGCCTGTCCTAATAAGATACATGCTTTGTAGTATAGAACAATAAATGTAAATTCCAGTGGTGTAGCCCCTCTTGCAAGTGCAATCCTAAACCTAGTCATACCATCTATACCTAGTGACATCAGTGGGCAGGCATAGAAGAGTGTAACTCAGGGACTGCACTGTTAGTCTGCTACAATCAAAGCAGCAAAGCTTGCATTTGGATATCATGCTTAACCTCTGTTAAATCAAAAAATGTGCTCAATTCAGCCCATTCCTGAGTCTGCATGTGCAACCTTGTTCCTCTTTCTGCAATTAAAAACTGACTCTGGTTACCTGCGGGGATGTGGGTTAACTAAGGATAGCTGCCCACACTGCTAATCTAGATACTAAACCTGAACATAACCCTAGTTTACAATCCCAGTTAGTGGGGTCAAAACTAAGTCTGGTTATCCTGCATGCCTGACTTTATCTGTCATGAGTAACTGGAGTTAGTTTCTTTGTGCAAGAAGGGAGAGGGGAGGACCAAGGCACATGGAGCTAGGTTTGTGCACGTTTTTACTTCATTGCAGTTGGTGTAACATCTGAATGCAGCCAGAGAGTTTTGTGGCACCTGACTTATTATATTTATTGGTGCATGAACCTTCATGAGCCAGAGCCCATGTAGTCTTGAACTCATTTGTCTGGCATGTATTTTGTGAATATAATTTAATGTGTATGGGAGGTATAAAATATTAGACACATACACCCTTGCAAACGGATAGGGGTTGGAGTGGAGGGTTTATGACTAAATGTAATGTAAGCATGTTGACTAGAAAAAGGGTAGAAATTACATGGGAGTGAATTTGGCCTAATTATTAGGAGAAGCTTCCTATTCAACAGTCGAACAATCTGCCTCTGAAGTGGGTGGACTCTTCTTCACAGGAGGTCTTTGCTGAATAGCTAACCGTAGGGGATGTTGTAGTTGCATGTTCCCTTATGGAGAAGTGGGATGGCATAGATGAACTTCAGGGTCCTTTCTGTCTCTAGCACTTCATGACTCAATAACCCAAGAGTGTGAACTTAAGCAGAGCTGCACCCTTCTAAGACCACTGACCTTGGTAGGTTTAAAAGGGTATAGTAAAATTTATTTATTAATTTACTTATTTCATTAGATTTGTACCCCGCCCTCCCAGCAAGGCCAGCTCAGGGCGGCTTACAGCACACTATACAACAATACAATATAATAATTCAATATACCATATAAAATCCTATCATACAAAGGTTTAAAACCACAACTATACAGCTTATTAAAGTGCTAGCATTTGATTCCTCATGTACAATCCGCTTCTTAGTCTCATTTAGATGTCCCAGGCACTCAGGTCAGGCTATACTTGGGGGGACCCCGGGGGTCGGGCTCATTCTCCATAACTGTCAGATGTCAGTGGTGGCGGTATAACTCTCCATGAGCGGCAAATCAGAAAGCTCTGCTTTGAATTTTGCTGCTGCTATTAATACATTAAAAGGTAAAGGTTCGAAAGCCAGTCGAGTCTGACTCTAGGGGGCGGTGCTCATCTCTGTTTCCGAGCCGAAGAGCCAGCACTGTCCAAAGACATTTCCGTGGTCATGTGGCCGGCATGACTAAACGCTGAGGTGCACGGAACGCTGTTATCTTCCCACCAAAGTGGTACCTATTTATCTACTTGCAGTTTCTTGCTTTTGAACTGCTAGGTTGGCAGGAGCTGGGGTCAGAGACGGGAGCTCACTCCGTCATGCGGCACTCGGGTCTCAAACTGCCAAGATGCTGACCTTCCGGTCTGCAATTCAGCGTCTTATATGTAAGCCACTGTTTCAGTGTTTTTCTAATCCTCCAAATACATTAACATGTTATCTTTACAATAACTCTTTAAAGCAGGTCTGTATGATTTCCATATTGCCGATAGGGGAGCTGAGTTTATCATTTTATTTAAGTTCACCAGATGGCATTTTCTGGGTTAGAGTTTGGATTAAATTTGTCAAAAAATGGGGATGCACAGATTAGCATTGTCATAAATTCTCTGTAGAGTTGGTAAAGTGGAATATATATTTATATTTTAAAATAGTATGTCGCACTAGAGCCTATATCAAGCAGTGCAGTTGAAAATGTGGAGCACTTGTGGCATCGAAACGCCTGTAGTTAAAATGAGAATTTCTCCTGTGTTCCAAGCGTGGGAATGAGAACTGGAGTTGTATGTTTGTATTCCCAGGTCTGAGGATAACTTGTTCTGTGACATGTTTCGTTTTCTCAAGCCGCCTAGGCAGTGCCTTCAGCAATGTTATGAAGATGATTGATGTTTGCAAAGCAGTTAAGAAATCTGGTGATGAGCAATAACTGCAGAAGTTCAAGAAGCGTTGAGGTAAAATCCAGCCCTAATTAACTTCTGGAAGGTATGCATTCATACTGAAGTTGCAGGCTGGAGAGACAGGTTGAGGTGTGGAGAGGATGACTACATACTGCTGCTTAACTTGTTACTAGATAGCTTTATGGAAAACTTGTAGTCGGGAGAACTCACGTTGTTGGGTTCATGCAGCCATTGAAATGTATGTGCCTTCTGCTTGAAGGGAAAGCATGTTACAACTAGGACAGGTACTGTTTTTCCACCAGATGTCAGACCATAGTAAGTATTCCTGTAGGAGTATTTCAGGAGTACACACGCTGCTGCAGGGCTAGAATTGGAGCACATGGGATTAGAACTGGGCGAAATAGAGCAAAACCTTGGTGTCCAAGGAACAATTAGTTTCACATGTCAAAGTGGTCTTTGGATTTGTGTTTCTGCTTCCCTACTGCCATCCCCATCGCTTTTCCTCTGAGATTTACCTGGCTACAGCAGTGAGAAGAGCTGTTGTGGTAGTCGTTGTTAGGCAGCAGTAGCATCCTAGGCTTTCTGGACCTTAAGCACATGGAAGACCTGGAAGGTTACAGGTATCCTGTTCTGTAATGGACTGTAGCTGCATTAGTGGCCTAATCCACATTGCATCTATAGTTCTTCTTATTGTCACACCTGTCACCAGCTGAGTTTGGGAGTAAGGTGGGGTACTGGTGGGCAAACATGCTAGGGCCAGGAAATTCTCCAGTCCTCCTCATTATATTTCCGGTGATCTCACTGAGAATTTTAGGTGTTCTGAGCACCTCGTTGCTAGGCCTGCAAGGCAGGCAGGATATAAATTCAAATAAATAAGCTTCTTCTGATGCAGTATTGTCCAATTTACAGGTATGCTTAACTAAGGTCTACTGAGATCTGGTGCTCATAATGAACAAACCAGGGCTTAAAGCTCTCTAGGTGGGCATATTCCAAACTGAGGCAGATCACAGGGTGTATATTTTCAGAGTAAATGTTCAAATGGCCTCCATTTCTTTCTGAGTATTCTTGTGTCTTTGCATCTTGGCACTTGGAGGGGCCTAGGAGGCAGTCATCTGTGGTGTATTAAAAATAATGAATATTGGTAGCTGAGGGCAATATTTGATATCATAAGCTATATTCAGATGCGCAATATGAGGTTGTGCAGATATTTGGAGACTTGCTAAGTATAATAGGTTTAACTTGGTAGCAAACTGTGTGGCGGGGGAGTATTTCTATCCCTTTTGTTACATTTACAGTATAAGTTGGAAGAGAACATTTTAACGTTTTATATTTTTTATGGCTTGTAGGCATTATGGAAATATCTTGTACTTTGGCAATCATCCATGCAGTTAGTATTTGTTACTCTGTTGTAATCACAAATAAATTACAGTTGTTTAAATGGTATGTGAATTGCTCTTTTTCAAAGTCTTCCATGATACACTCCTGTTAAAAGTTGGTGATAAACTGATATTAAAGGTTGAACCTCTGGGATAAGGCAGAATATATGGGCAAATAAATAAATCAGATATGTACATTTTTATAATGTAACAGCGCAGTATTGTCTCATTTAGTTCTTTTTGTCTGTAAGACTGTAAAATTGCCTTCTGCTTCAGTATTTCAATTGGAAAAAAATCCTACACTGTCTCCCTCTGTAAAACAATGAAAAAGAAATTCTTTCTCCTCATATTCGTGTGACATCAGTTCGGTTACCTGTGTCACTTCTTAGACGTAGAGGAAAACTCTACATCCTCAGCCTCAGAGGCATAAATACGAAACACAACTATTATATTAGCAGTATTTAAATGTTTTATGGTCCCCTAGCAGGTGAAATGTGCATGTGTCCTAAGGCCTGCTTTCTGCTGAGCAACTAACAGTGCCATCCTAAGAAGAGTTACGACCTTTGTTTAGGAATGCACTGTCAAGGACTGTATTTAGAAATCTTAGAGGGAAGGGTTTACTGGTGGTTTCATGTCCCAAGATGCATTGTAAAGGTACATACTCCAGTCCACGGTATGCTAGTGAAAATATTTAGGAAGTTGAGATGTTTGATGCAAATGATTGAAAGCAAATGTCTGGCTGCTTATTATGTTAAGATCTCCATCACAGTGAGATGCCTCTTTTTTCCACTTTTAACTTTTGATGTGCACAACATTTTCAGCGTATGTTTTAAAAAAAAATCTGTTATCATACTGGATTTTTTTGTACTTCCTAATGTTGGAAGGTAAGTTTCCAGAAATATTCAGAATCTCTATTTCTGCTTGCCCTTTGTGTGATGTGCACATGATGCATCTTCCTTTCAGCTATAGCACTAGAACTTAGGTGAACGTGCTGTGCTCTAGGGAGCAGATACCATGTATTCCACTCAGACTGTTTCCCTCCCCCCAAGAAAATATGTTGTCTTTTTAACAATTGAACTTCCAACACAAGCAACGTAGGTTATGTTTGTCGATTCTGGCAAATGTAGTGGGTTATGGTGGAATGTTCAAATTGCCCATCTTTCCATTCTGAAAAATGCATATGATTTGCTGCAACTGGGTTAGTAATGCCTACTCAGCTTTGCAAAACTTGGTCACTGTTCTGTTCTGGGGGGGGGGAATTAATCTTGTGGCAGCTGCATGAATTAAGTATTCATTTTGAAGCTTGCCTCAAGAAAATGTAAAATGTATGAGCATAGCCAGCTGAGTTGCAGCATGCTCGTTTTGCTTTCTAGTCAGACTGAAGAATCTTTGTAGTGTGTTGAAAAGCATCATACTTAGCCTGCCACTGCTGGAGTTGAAATTATAATTTTAAAGCAAGCAAGCAGAGGAATGCATACAAATTTCTGTGTGATCAATAATGAGCTTAAATTGAAGCCACTGGCTTAGTACAACAATTACCAGCATTGACTGAAGAGCTATTGAATGAACAATGCATGTAAATCAAAAGAGAAGGAAAGGGGAATGAAAAGAAGGCCTATCAAAACACATGCTTTTATGCAAGGGAAATAACGTATTTCATTACATTAGAAGTGGACTTTCTCTCTCTGTTGAGACTTAAGCATGAAAACTAAACTCCCAACTAAATAAATTGCTTTCCAAGCAGTAGTGAAAAAGCATCACTGTAACCTGGCATTTCATGCTGCTACGTTCCAAAAGATTATCATCATCATCATCATTATTAGTATTAATTTATTTTATTGATTTTTATCCTGCCCTCCTGGCCTAGGCTGGCTCAGGGTGGCTTAAAGCAGAATAAAAGTTGTTGATATTGTAGTGTCTTGCTTTCTTCGCACTGAAACAAAAGTCTCTAGCATATTGTTGAACGAGGTTGCTGCCGATAAAACACCACCACCATCTACATTGACTTCAGTTATGGATACTCTGAAATCACTGGAGGATTTCTGCTGACAAGTGACCTAGAATTTTCATCCTGTCAGACTATTGCAAAAGTCTGTCAATGACCATATGTTTATGATTTGGTCTGATTTGGGATATGTATAATGTTAACATAGAGAATTGTTTGAAAGAGCAGATAAATAAGGATGCCCATGAACTTCAAGCTATTTTAACCAAGGGATGCTTTTTGCCTGTAGAGATCTGCAGATACATATTTCTGGTATTGCATATATGGCATAAGAGTCAACTTTTTAAAATTCTATTTAAATTCTAACCTATCCCATGGGTACATCATGGTGTATAGGAATTTTGCATATTTGCTTCTCTTTCCAGAGTGCATCTGCCGTTCCATTCTTTATACAAGGAAATCTGAGTAATTTACATGGATTTCATCTATCTTTATTCCTCTACAAGATAGATTTTGACAATGAATGCCCCAAGATTATCCATGGAATTGGATCCCATAGCTGTAGGAACCAAATCACTTGAGTCTTGTTCCAGCTACACTGGTTCCTAATTTGCTTTCAGGCCCAATTCGTGGAGCTGGTATTTCCCTTTAAAGTCCTATATGGCTTGGGACAAGCATACTTAAGACCAACCTAATCCCATATGATTGCTAAGGTTATCTTCAGGGGCCCTGCTTCACATGCCCATCCATCTGAAGCTAGGAGGATGACAACCTGAGAAAGGGCCTTCTCAGTCATGGCACAAAAACTGCAGAATTCCCTCCATAGGGAGTTTGGTCTGTCCCCTTCTACCTCTGTCCTGTGCCAGCAGGTAGATTTTTCTGTTTTGTTTGGCATTTCTGTTTGTATTCTTCATAACAGTTTTAAATTGTCTTATATATGCAGTCCTTTTTTTGTGCCCCCCAAAAGGTGTGGGTACTCATAAAGTTGCACTGGTTTCCACCAGTTCCACCCTCAGGATTTAGGAGAGCCCCCCCCCCAAAAAAAAGGTTCCAGTACTCAGTACTGGGGAGTACTGCCCCCAAAAAGCCACTACATATGTATTTTTAAGGCTTTTTAAAAAAAAACTGACTATTTGTTGCTTTGGAGATGTGAAGTTGAGTGGAAAGGTGACACATATTTTTTAATAAATAAATGGAAGCAGAATGTGCTGACAGTTGCAGGTCCTTCGTGCATTCCCCTTCCCCCATCAGTCCCTTCTTCTGTGTGCATCCTTCTTATGCAGTATGCAGGGGAGCATTTAGCCCACGCAGGTCCTGTGACCCTGGGAATCATCTTGAAAGAGACTGTGTTGAAAGAGACTGTTGGTACAAGGAACCATGACCAGTCCAAACTGATGAAGGGAGGTTTGACTCTCAAAAGCTGGTACACTGAAAATCTTGTTGGTCTCCAAAGTGCTACTGGACTCGGATCTAGATGGGTAATCCCTTGTGCTCATGGGTCATAGGATCTAAACTAGTGAATCAGTGGGGTATAAATGTGGGCCTTAAACCCAGCATTCCATCCTTTGCACTGTACCATAATTGATTGTGTGTTTGCATTGGATGCACATCCAAAGGGAGCCTCAATTTGCTTGGATCTCTGCAGCATATCCATGCACTCTCATTTTCATAATATGCTGCTGGTGCATGCACCTTCCAACTTCTATAATTTATGAATCAGTCTTCAACAGGTATTTGTAAATTGCTATAATTCTGTCATCTGCCATGTTGCAGGTCTAAAACTTGAGCCATAGCCTAGATTTGAAATATATGAAATAACAGCAATACACATGTGCTGATCTCATTTCCCGTATCTCAGTTTAAATGCAATCCTCCCTCCACCCACAACAACTTGGATTATGAAATGGGTCTTCTGAGGTAGAAGTCTTCATTTCCAAGTTAAGCTTGGGTCCCAGCATCACTCTTTCTAGAAATTAACCTCTAACTGTCCAGTTATGAAATAATTTCCTAATGCCGCTCTTTCATATTGTAAAGGTGCCAAGTTCAAAATGAGTCTTCTGCTCATCTTTTTAAAAAAGGGAAGTGCATGTTATTTGTCTGTTTCATTGCTGTAAGTTGTGACAAAGTTTTTGAAAAAGGATACATAGCGTAAATATATTTATGAACAAAAAGCAGCAACAAAATTCCATTGGCCCTTGAGACTGAATTATGGTAGCTAATTATAGCTAGTTTTAACGTTAAAAAAATCCTATACAGTGGAAATCTGAATTAGAATGGCAGGTGTTCGGTATGCTTGTGTGTGTATCCTACGCTTAATGAGTAGGAAAGGGTGTGTGTATAGTGTATGAGCCATTTAAGAATGTCAGCAGTTTCCTACGGCAGCTCTTGCTGACTCACGTGTCTGCTGCAGCGCAAGCTACTTTAATTTAAGCCATCCACAGTAGGAGTACACAGTCTTGAAGAATGTGGGAGAATTACTTTGTTACTCAAAGGCTATTTTTAAGTTCTCTCTGCTGATGTGGTTTCCTTATTAAATACCAAAACACACTTTTTAGTTAATTGCTTTTTCCTTCAGCTTATTCTTTGGCTCTATTGTTGCAGCAGAAACATTGACATTTGTAGTACTTCCGTTCAAAATAGTCTCCTGGTCATATTTTATAGTTTTTGTTTGTCTTGGGGTCATTCTGCATATTGCATGGCAGCAAACTTCGGGAAGGCTGACACATTACACATTTGACAAGCATGTGTAGTTGGTCCTGGCTCTTTGATTACACCTGTGTAATATTTGTTTCCAAATTTGCCTTGTTCTTAGGTATGCACTTAGGGTTTTTAAAAAGGTGTACACCAAGCCGGTGTAATGTGTGGGATAACATATATTCAGCACAGATGCTGGGTTTGCTTTAGAATGTTTTCCCCTCCTTGCAGATTCTCTTAACTGACTAATGTCATACCTTGGTGATTGCGTATTGTCATTTTTTTCTCCTTTTCCTGTGCGTACTTTCTTAGTAAGTAAGTTTCTCATTACTTAGAACTGTGAATGATTTTTAAAAGACATCTTAAGTGTGCATCTATGTAGTTGTTTCCCATGCTCTAAGTGCTGGGCAGCCTTTTTTCTCCTGCTAGTCCTGAGGGCAGGTGTGTGAAGCCTATTGGTTAGAATGCTCAGTGTGGTTTGCAGTGGTCCTTCAGTCTCATTGATGTGTTTGGAAGTGTTATGCATATGGCCTGCGAAATCAGATGAACTGAATTTAGCACTTCGGATTCCTTATTCTAGCCAAGCACAGTTTCACATTTAGGCTGTGTGACTAGCAAGCTGCTGGTAAAAACTGTTCAGGAGTAAATTAAGTACCAAAGCCTTACTCTGACTCCCTGTGGATTCTGCTTGAGCTGTCAGCACTAGGAACCTTTTTTCATTGGTAAGAGAATGAGGACTTGGTATGTCTTACTCTTCCCACTTTAGGATCTCACCTAGCAGTTGCCATTTTCTGTGCTGGCTATGAATTGAAGTGCTGCTGACCAGCATGGCACTATGTTACAGAAATTGGCAGGGTCAGATGCACATATATTTGTTTCTGTATCCATGGGATCTGTTCTACAGACAGGAATTTGCAATGTGTGTGTCTTGGGCCCCACACCATTCATTATTGAGGTTTCAGTTTGCAGTGTAAGTATTCTATCACACAGAGATTGCAGATTGAATCTGTGGGTCTAATTGAGAAGTTTAAGAGATATTGCTAATTCTTTTGGCTTGTAACTTGCTGCTTATACAAAAGTGCATCAATTAGGAATGGGCTGGCCATTATCTGCATTCTTGGGACAGTCCCCCTATGTTCCAGGTGGTGATATAGAGGCTGAAGATATTTTTGCCTACTGACTTCACAGAGTAGTAAGGCTTTAACAAAGTTTGGCATCACCTAACAGTAATGGTTTTATACTTACAGAATGAGTGTTGTTGGCTGGGAAATGATATCCAACACCCATAGAAGCAGAAAACAGTAAAGCATAGAATGCCAATATCTCTTGAACAGTTGTTTTGCAGCCGCATTATGGGTGAATCTGTTGCACTGCCATTGCTTAGATAAAACTGCTTTGCATGTCATATCAGGCTAGGGGGGTACTGATGGCTCACTCTAGCCTATTGCCTGGTTGAGTTATTAAAATTTAAACATTGTCTCTGAATAGGATTTATCTGGTCTTTCAAATAAGAAAGCAAAATCAGCTGGTCTAAACAAGCAGATGCTATGAACCAAGGAGAGTTCTCTTGTTAGTCAGGACTGATAAGCTCCCTGCAGCTCCATTAATGAATAGGGGGGTGGCGAGAAAAACCACTGAGTGCTGTGGAAGACGTGAAGAAAATGGGTGTTCTCGGTTTCCGCCAATACATATGACTCATTGGTTTCTTCTAATAATAAATCTATGCAAGACCTTCAAAATCTGCAATGTAAGCTCCTATTCATAGTGAAAGGTTGGAAACATTATTTGAAGCCACTCTGTCTTTCTCTTCTTCCCTCCCCCTTTATGGAGCATTCATTGATTTCTCCATTGGTTAGCTAAGTGGTTCTTTTGCAAAGAATCTTTAATTACCACACTTCAAGTTGCTGCTCTTGCAGTTTTTCTTTTTCCTACATTGTTGTGCCCCTGCCCAGTGTGTTATAGATGCTAGCTGAATTATCAGATAATCTCGAGAGTGTGGGAGAGAAATCTAGATTTTCCTGTTTTGGAAAAACAGAAACTGGCATTCACTTTTGGTTATATACTCCTGTTACTCTGGTAGCTAGAGGTCTTTTCTGCACTTGGATCTCATCCCTGGTTTTATCAGAGTTCAGCTCGCGACACAATACCTTGCATTTATCCCTGGTTATAACAGCATCCATTTATCCTGGGACAAGTGTGGGGCGAAACCAGGGTGACCTCAATGTAATGTGGAAACAAAAAATACCCCAAGATAATTACAGGGATGAACTCGAGTATAGTGTAGAATGTAAGTTCGGGGACAGGGCTGAACCAGGATTTAAGGTCTCGTGCGGAAAGGATCAGAGAGGCACACACTGACCTTCCCTGGCTGACTTCTGCTGCTTCTGTTCATACAAAACAAGTCATGCCATTGCCTTTCTAATCTTTTCCAATTCCGGTTCTTTTCCTGCACTCCTGCTTCTCATAAATCTTTATGATGATGCTCATGACATGTGCAGTGTTACTAGGGAACTGGCTTTGGATCCTACAACTGCCTTCTGCTCACTGAGGGGTTCTAATTCAAAGCAACACGGCTTCCTCTGGAGCAACAGTGGGAATACCACTGACCAGTCATTCTCTCACCTGGATTCAAATGTGCCCTTCAAGCATATTCAGCAGAAAATAAGATCAAGTCTGCATAGTTCTTGAGGGGAAATGGCAAACAACTCCCACAGATAAGAGCCATCATGGTGTAGTGGTCAGGTTGTCTGACTAAGATCTGGGAGACCCAGGTTTGAATCTCCACTTTTCCACTGTTCCATTGGAAGCTTGCTGAGTGACCTTGTCAATCATACACTCTGAGTCTGAATAACCTCACAGAGTTGTTGTGAGAATAAAATGGAGGATAAGAGAACAATGTAAGCTGCTTTGGGTTCTCATTGGGCAGAAAGGTGGGGTATAAATAAAATAAATTATAAACATAACTGCAGTAGTAATGGGGAGGTTATTCTGGTCCTTGCCTCTAGCTTAATGACCAAGGGCCTCTGGGTGGATGCATCTTCACCCAAAGAGTAATTAACACATGGAATTCACTGCTGCAGGAAATGGTGGTGGCTACAAGCAGAAGAAGCTTCAAGAGGGGATGGGATAAACATGTGGTGTAGAGGTCCATCAGTGACTATTAGCCATAATGTATAGATGAAACACTTTGCCTGGGGCAGTGATGCTCTGTATTCTTGATGCTTGAGGGGCAACAATCGGAAGGCTTTTAGAGTTCTGGCCCCACTGGTGGACTTCCTGATGGCACCTGGTTTTTGGCTACTGTGTGACACAGAGTGTTGGACTGGATGGGCCATTGACGTGTTCCAACATGGCTTCTCTTATGTTCTTATCTCCCCCTCCCTGTCATGCATACCTGAGGGGCTGCCTTTCCCCAGAGAGCACTACGGTCGGGGTCGCAACACCGCCTAGTGATTCCAGGCCCTAAGGAGGCCAGGCTTGCTGCTATCAGGGCCAGGGCCTTTTCAGTGGTGGCTCCTACCTGGTGGAACGAGCTCCCGGAGGAGATCAGGGCCCTGCGGGACCTTGTGCAATTCCGCAGGGCCTGCAAGACGGAGCTCTTCCACCAGGCCTTCAGTTAGGAGCCGCCCACTGCTACCAACGACTACCATCAGCTATTATCATTATTAACATCCTGATAATAGGTCAGCCCTTTTTTGAAGATCGAGATACAGCATCGTGTGAGACTGGATACCGCTAAACTGGGACATGGCCTTACATCTTATAGCCTGCCATCTTTAACTGACTGAAGGACTGACCATCTCTGCGAGCATTTTAACTTTAGTCCACAACTGTTTAATATGTGATTGTTTTATTTCATTTTTAGGTATTTATATGTTTTATATGACCCGGCACATGGTGCCGCTGAATGTGAGCCGCCCTGAGCCCGCCCTGTGGGGAGGGCGGGATAGAAATTTAATAATAAATAAATAATGTTCAGCCCAGCAGGAAGAAGTCTGTTCTGCACCCAGCCATTGGCTGGAGGTAAGCAGTTTTAAGAAGTTTGGTTCCCCTGTTACTCCTGGAAAGAACTATAGTATTTAGCTTATGCTTTTCCATTGCTTGTGTGTTTACAACTCAAACAAATTCAAGGTGTTAATGCTGGGGGGGAGGCGGTCTCCTGAGCCACCAGCTATCTTCTTTTTCCCTGTGGGCACTTTCTATGCTGCTGGATTAGTTTAATCAAGTGCAGCTGTGCTGAACAGCCAGTTTACAATCCAGATATACTTTAAGGAGTGCTGTACCTTACCTTTTTTCACATTAATCTCAGTGTTCCAAGAATCAGTAGTCAATATCTAGGGCAATTTATCTTGCTACTTCAGTGTTGTGTTGTATGTATTACCAGGCACTAAACTAAGACCTTAAGTAAACACACATAGTCTAATTCTGTTAAGGTAGAGGATTTTAGAAGGTAGTTTCTACTGTAATCCTCATTGGTACTTATTTCCATGGATGAGTGTTGATTTCAAGAAAACATGGCTCTTTTTTTTTTCTTTCGGAGGAAAAAAGAAGGAAAAAAAAAAAGGAAAAAAAGGGGGGGGGAAAGGGAAAAAAAACATGGCTCTATAAGTAGATTTGATGTATTCCTGATTTGTAATATGATCGTTATTTGGATCCAATACTTCCTTCCCCCAAGTGCAAATAATCTTTTCAGGTAACATGAATCTGTTGTACAAAGATATTTTAAGCTAGATAAGGTTGAGAAGAAGATAGGTAGGGTATCATGTGATAATTGTTTTGTTGTATTTTATGCGTTTCACGCTAGCCATGTGATGCATTTTTAGAATTCTTGTATGTGGTGGACCACATTCTTCGACATACAAACCTTTAGTGATGACTGCACTACTTGTGATATCTATTCTCTGGCGTCAGATATTACAAACTAGAGGTAGGCTAACCAAGCCCATGGTAGCTTTTCGTCTGAACCTGGGACCCTTGGTGTGTGAGGCGAGCACCCAAATGAGTGGTAGAGATGGCTGCAGACTGAAGCCCTGCATACTTGCCATACACTGTCGGATGCTGGCATGGAATTATGAAGCAAAGCAGTAATGAACTATCTTCCTTCCCTTCTGTAGTTGGCTTGACTTCCTTATCACTTACCGTACAGGGCTCCTATAGTCCTCCCCAAGCCTTGGAATTGGAGCCAGATCAGACTTCATTTGCCCAGTATTTTCACCTCTCACTTGCACATTGTACAGGAGCCTCTGTTCGTAATCAAGCATTCATCAGTCTTCCTCTGATAAAATTAGCGACGGTGTTCCCTGTACCAATCCAGAGACATATAACCTAAAGCCTCTTTGGGTGTTATGAATGGTGGCAAAATGGACTGGACATACGTCTGGGCATGTCAGTTTCCTTTTGTTTCAATACGTTTTGTGTGCAGAAGTACTTTGACTACTATATCTGTTATATTTCTCATAAATCATTCCAGGTATATCTTGTATTTTTGAAGTGGCACCTGAATTTCCCTGGAAAAGAGGAACCCTGGTTTAAAAATTTTATGGTATGGCTCACCATGCAGTTTGCATAACTAGTTGTGGCTCTGTGGCAGGAGGAAAAACACTTATTCTTGTTCCAAACCATTTGAACTGATTAGGGTTGCCATTCCCCCAATGGGAGTGGAGTTTCCTCTGACTTCAGGGGCCTCAATCCAACGTTGGCCAGCTGGCTGGCAGGGGAAGCCCTGCCCTGAAGAACCCCGGTGCGATGACATCACCTGGAGGTGACATCATCATGCTGGGTATGTTGCACGGGGACACTCTAGCATTTTGGGGGAAACTCTATGGTTACCATAGAGTTTTTTACCCAAATGCTAGCGCATCCTGCCCGATGTGCTTCACTCGTGCACCAGAAAACTCCCAGAGCGAGACTGGACCCCCTCCCCTGCCAGCAGCCAGGTAAGACCTGGCAACCCTTGAACTGATACTAGCAAATCCTATCCATTTGCATGCACCTGGATTTCAGATAGTAGCTTGCATATTGTGGATCTATAGTAGCCTAATGTATGTGATTTGACTTTCTCTATTCATCTGTAATGCTGATTTAAAAGCAAGTGGAAAGATGTGATACATAAGCAAGAACTATTTACAAAATTGTCTTTTTGAAGGTTTCTTTAAGAACTGTGATGATGAATACTTTATTCATAGTCTTAAGCGTGGAAATCACTGTGGGAGCCGCACGGGCCTTGCCATTAGTGCCGTGGAGGGTTGGGGGAGAGAAGGATTGGCGGGCCCGGGCCTCGCCATCGGTGCGGAGGGGGCGGGGGAGAAGGCTCACCTGCGGCTGCTTCCTTCTCCTCCTCCACGTGGAGCTCCTTCTCCCCCCCTCTCTGGCGAGTATCGCGGGTCCCTCTTCTTGTAGCTACATAATCCTTTTACAGCATTTAGAATAAATGTGCTAGTTCATGGGTCCCAAATATAGTGCCTGAGGGTGCTGTGGTGTCCAGTGACACCTTTCCTAGCACCCACCGTGTTTTTAGAAAGGGAGCAGGGCCATGTGGGGCTTCTGCCCAGAAAGGGTTGCCAGGTACCCCCTGGCAACTGGTGGGGTGAGTGGACTTACCAGCAGCAAACTGAGACCTAGGCCTCTGTTGCTGACGACACTGTAGTGTCACTTCTGGCGTGCACTGATGTCATTACATCACTGGTGATGTGAACATGCTCTGGTTTGGGGGGAAAACTAAGGTAGAAGATGCTTTTACCATAAACGTTTTGCTCAGATACCAGAGCATCCCCACGTTGCCGGTGACATGATGATGTTGCTTCCGGTGCACACCGGTAGTGACATTGCTGTGTTGCCTTTGACAAAGGCTTAGTCCTTGGTTTGCTTTCAGTAAGTCCGGCTGCTGTCCAGCTGATCAATGCCAGGCAGAGTGGGGGATCCCCTACCCTGTGCCCAGAAAGGCTTCTCATTGGCTGCTGGAGATTTGATTGGCTGTGCAGATTTTAAAAAACATATCTTGGCAGCAGCTATTACCACAGCATAAGGATCTTCATTATGTGACTGAAGGTAAACTGCAGCAGCCATTTTGCAGCTGGCTCCACCTCCTGTAGCAGCCATTTTATGGTCACACCCACAATATTGTGTCATTAATTCCAGTCCAAATCATGCTTCTAAGGCTCAAAGAGGTTGGGGACCCCTATGCTAGTTGATCAGGAAGTGATAGAACAGATTTATTGTAATACCTTTTTCTTAAAATTCCTTTTGTTCTCCATACATACTGTAAAATTTATGTGGAAGTACAGTGCTATCTGAAATCAATGGACCATGTTCTAAGAGTGAGCTCTGTGAAATGTTTGGATCAGAGGGCATAGTTGGTAATTTATGGACAATTATTAATATGTGTACAGGTTGCAGTACATGCATTCCAAGCAGGGGAATGCATATATTCTTGAGATATGTGTTTGGTGGTTTGACAAGATTAAGGATGGGTTTCTGTATTTTAATTCCAGTCCAAATCATGCTTACAAGGAAGTAAATCCAATGGTATTTACTTCCAAGTAAATTCTTTCTGGATAGCAACACTCTGTTGTCTGCTGCAGGTCTCAGTGAGAAAGGCAGACTATAAATAACATAAATAAAAATATTGCCTAGCAGCATTCACCAGGGGCAAGGCCAGTTACTAGAGAAAAAGGAAGAGAGAAAAGGGGCTACTCTATTTGGTCTCACAAATATGCTTCAAGGTCTGTAGGTGTGAAAATATGGGAAAAGTCAAAAGCTCTTTGTGTGTGGGAAGAAATTTTTTGTTCCTTGATCAATAATACAGAAGCCAGCACAATGGGAGGGGCACAAAAACTGGCCCCCTTCCCTGTCTCTAAAAAGCATAATGGGAGGGCTGAACAAGAGCTCGTTCTCTCTCTTGTTAACCCCATTACTGGAACAATCTCTTTGAGTCCGTTTACTATACGGGGAGTTCTTTGTGTGAATGTGCTGTATATAAGACAGTGCCATATGCACCAAAATCCAAGTTATTACTTAGGAGGCCTCCTCTGGAAGAAACAATGTCACTGCATTTAGCAAATTGTGTAAATTATCTTATCTAGCTGCTTCTGATTTACAGCTTTGTACACTGGAGTTGGAATTTAATACAGTATGCAAATATAGTGACTTGTGCAAAGCATTCCTTTGCCTAGGCACTCTGGTGGCTTGCTTTCCTTTCCGTTTTTTCATTGTTAATCCTGTGGGTCTGTAAAGTAGGATCTATGACTCATTCAGTTGTCTTTCTCGGATAGTTGTTCATCTGCCAACTGAGGTTTACCTTCCTCTTGGTGGAATCTAATGACTAATGCTTAATATGAGTAACCACCAGCTTCTCAGCTGAGAACTGTAAGCATCAAGAAAACAAAAGAATATCTAGTTTTACTATGTCATGGTTTTGAAGCCAGTAGGATTTGGCATGCCTACCTGTTAAGTTACAACATAATTGTTTTGTCTAGCCTATTATTATTATTGTTATTATTATTGTTATTATTATTATTGTTGTTATTGTTATTATTTTCTTAGTAAGGAATATGCAAATTCATATGCACAGATAGGCATTATTTTACATGTAATTTCCTAAGGATGACTCCTTCCCGGTTAAATTTACATCTGTAAAGCTATATGCTGTGTTTTTGTTGTTGCAAATATTTTAGAGTGTTAGAAATTAAACAGTAGTGTTGCTCAGAGTGTTAAATTGTGTGATTCTGAAGATAGTGAGGTTTCACAGTAGGTTCTTCTGTAGTGCTCGAAAAAGGCTGAGTAAAAACAGTTAAAATACTTCAAGGATTCAAACAGTCTCACAGGTTCTTTTGGAAAGTAGAGTTCAGGGAAAAGGTCAAGGAGGGATGTCACAGCTTCTCAGCCTGTTTTAAATAACATGAAAGGTCTGATGGAAACCCACAAAAGAACTGAAAGTGAAATACAAACTGAGCACTGGAAAAAAGAAAAATCGAGAGAAGGATATCAAAAGTAGTTCACTTGGCCAACTAGTTTCTTTTGTTCCCTTTTAGATATTTCAGATTTCAGATTTTTACCTCTTTCCTTTGTATTTCTACAGCCCTTCTTCTGGCTGATCCTGCAGGGAGGTTAGTGACTGATCAGTTAGTCACATGAAGCTAAAAATTCAGCATTTCAAATTTAACCCTGTAAATCTGATCCGTATGGGGGAGATGGGGATAGAGAAAATTACGATGGAGCTTTCCTAATATTTTGAATAATTCAGCTGCTTAGTTGGTCAAAGTACTGTATTGTGCCTGGCAAGGTGATCACAGTAAGCAATATTTGAAGTGCCAGAACTTGTAACTCATTTTCTGTGGTCCTTGTCCTTGTTGCATTTTTCTCTTTCACCCTAAGTATGTTTGGAGACTGGGCCAAGGACCAGCCTCCAGAAAAGGGATATGCTATTAAGCATTTATTTTACTTAAAGGGAAGATCTCTTACTTCCCCATCATCAGTGCCTCCTCCCTCTCAGGAAAAATATCCCATTTTAGGAGACATAGGGGCAATTCATTTGGTGAAAATGGCTATTTGTGTAGTGGGCAGGGTTTGAAACACCCCCCCCCACCTTAAAAGTAAGAATAGCAGCAAACCAAGCAATTAACTGTAGTGGGATGCAAAACTGATTTCCTCAGGCTTGTTGTGGTGACCTTTTCTAATTTATGTTTGGGCCATCTAAACACAGAATACAGACAGTTTGCTGACTTGGTGGACACAAGCAAGAATATTCAATGTAAAGTGGGTAGGGCTGCCAAATGTGGGCGGGGGCGGGGAATCCCCCGCTTTGAAGGGCCGATTTCCGACACGGTGGAATCAGGCCCCGGGGGAACCCCGCCCCTGGCGTGCGCGTCACTAGCAAGTGACGTGGGCACGCCGGGGGCGGGGCCACGGCCATACAAGGGAAAACTATGGTTTTCCCTTGTATGGCCGTGGCCCCGCCCCCAGCATGCCCAGCATGCCTCCGTCACTTCCGGGTGACGTGCACGCAGCGCGCGCACAACCCCGACGCCGGCCGGGAGCCCCCCACTCCCGGCGAAGATGGATTTGGCAACCCTAAAAGTGGGGGATGAAGACTCTGGTTGTCTTCAGTATATCTCTGGATCCAGGAAGGTACAATGGAAACATTAAGGGGGCTTCCACTCTGACCTTTAGCTTTGTGTCCTCACCACAAAGGTGTAGCATGCCCTCCTCCCCCCACACAGCGTCCTTGTACAGCCATATGTATTCTATATTTTTTGCCGTCTCTGTGCAAGTTTTCCCAAACTTGCTTTGGTGCTTTCATTTTAGAAACATTCTCATCAAAGGGGTTCTAGTCACCATGTTGATGGGAAGGTGAGGATTTCTACACCTTCTCACCAAGATGAACACCATTTTCCTTTGGGCCGACCATTCTCCCCTTTCCTGCTACCAGTGGGCTTTTTTGCTAGCTTGGGGGGGGGGGGAAGCAAAAGTAAATGTATCTCTAACTATTTACTACCAATTTTAAGCAATTTGCTGACCTATAAGAAGTTCTCTAGTGGGGTAGGAGGAAGTGCCTTAGAAAATACCTCTGTGTGGAGCCTTAATTGAGAATGCTTCTCTTAACAGTGGCAGTGAAAGCACAACAGGGGATTGTGGAAGAGAACGTGTTAATTCACAACCTCATTAATTTCTTTTGGTAAAAGAACTGTTTATGTTCTTGTGGCTGCTTATGAGCATTGCAATATCGTACCTCTGTAGAGGGTGAATGTATTATATGAATTTTATCATAGCTCTGTAACTTTGTGTGATCTGGTTTGATGTGTAAGGAGCTTCATTTTACTCTTTGACCTGATACTATAGGTGCTTGCAGTAGGTGCTTGCAGTACCTCCATAACCATTTGATTTTGTGGGGTTGCAGAGTTCTAGTAAGTCTGCCTTTATTGCATGGCCAGGGGAGGGGGCAGGCACACACAAACCAGTGAGGAGAGATATAGGAAATTACTTGCACTTTCTGTTTACTCATGGAACTGTAGGGAGGCCTGATTTACAGTATGAGAATGATAGGTTAAGGTAATATGTGTATTGTGTTGAGCATAGAATTTATGTTAATTATCTCTAGACGGACTGGTTTAGGTAGAAGAAGATATGAAACCTTTTACCTGTTTGTAGAGTTGAATTTAATTAGCTTAAAATAATTTGTGCACGGACTCTAATCTGGGAGAACCAGGTTTGATTCCCCACCCCTCCACTTGGAGCTGCTGGATGACCTTGGGCAAGCCATAGTTCTAACAAGAGCTCTCAAGGACAGTTCTGTCAAGAGCTCTCAGCCCCACCTACCTCTTAGGGTGTCTGTTGTGGGGAGGGGGAGAGAAAGGAGTTTGTAAGCTGCTCTGAGACGCCAAGTGAAGGGTGGGGTATAAATCTAATCTCTTCTCTTCTTCTTCTCTGTGGAATTTGTTCTTCCTGCAGACCTAGGCAATCAATATACTCTAACTTCTTATTCTGTACGTATTTCTGTTGTGCAGCTTTAAGTCAGAGCTAAATATTAATGTTACATTAATAGTTTCACATGGTGGACATGCTACAGTCATTGAGAATTCTGAAGTGCAGAAGAGGCTCTAGGAAATCATGAGCAAGTGCAAAGGGAAGCAGCATTCACTGTGACCATATTTTTCCTTCTGCTGTTTATCTCTGCTTACATGCTCTATCTTTAGTTGCTAATTGTCCCCTTTCTTGTCTAGGGACAATACAGACTGAGAAACCTTGCTCACAAGTTACAGTAAATGCACATATGAGCTGTATACACTTGATTGTTCTTTATATATGTTTTGAATAATTCTCAACACATTCAACACACGTACATGTGATTGAAACTGCACATTATGTAGGTGCCAGCTCCTGATTTCCATCGTAAAATGAATGTGCAGGCAGGATGGGTGAGCATCCACTGTAATGCGTGAAGAGGCCTAAGGGGTGTTGTATGATTTGCAGTGAATTCTAGAGACATCCGGATTCACAGCAAGCCATTGTTGCTTGTAATGTCCAAATTGCAAAGTATGGTTTTGCACTGTTACTTACAAAGTACGATTCCAAACCAAGGTTTAATCCTGGTTTGTAGAAAACAGCACAAAGCATAGTTTGTGGTTAGCCTTGAATCTGGCAAAGAGCGCGGGGGTGAGCCCAAGCACTTCCCAGGTTTATTTCTATAGTGAAAAAACGTAGTTTTTATTAAACGTCTAAACCATAATTATGTGTTGCTTATGATTCCCTCCATCCTTCTCTGTCTCTGAGACAGCTTCATGATTGTCAACAGTTAGCACCTCACTTATCAAAAGTAGCTGCGTTCAAGATGCATGAAATGTGTAGCTAGGCTCTAGCTGGCTAGGGAAGAGTATGTGAGCATCATGATGCATTCCTTTGTATTCTCTTGTTAAACAGTTACAGTATACCCAGGCTAGTGTTACCTTGAAACCCTTAACAAGTATCTGGGTATATGTTTGGAAATTGGATGTTGCATGAAGAGAGAATGACCCACCATTGATCAGATAATATTGGTATTGCACTAAGAATCTATGATGCCTCAGTTTTTATTTTTGTTGACATTACTGTAGATTCTGACTGTAATGTTTTTTCATGATGTTTCTTTTCAACAGATCTCTTATTTAAGAAACCCTTTTGGCCCTGCAGGGTAACACTGCAGTCAGATCTATAGTGAAGAAGTTTGCGGCAAGGGTAGCTATAGGTAGGTTGGATGGCAGAATTAATGCAGAACAGTCAGAACCTAAATGCAATCAGCCATATTTGTTCAACAAATCTAACAAATTTAAACTTTATATACTTCAAAAATAAATTCCTGTTGGTTTATTCCAGTGCTTTTGTACACCTTGACTAGAACAGTGGGAAGGAGGAATAGATTTATTTCTTACAGGCCAATTGAGGATCAAGTATTGCTTGAATCCACAAGTAGAAGGGCTAGAGATTTAGTTTTAGAGTGTGTGTTTGTTCCTGAGAGGGGCATAGATTATTTCTAAGACGGTCAGATTCTTAAAGGGAACTATGGTAGCAAATCCTGAATGTTTTATAAATAGTTTCTCTCAAAAGGAGGCAAGATAAGGGGTGGTCTTGACTCATTTTCTTTTATGTCCGTTAGCATGGGATGGACCCTGACCTGGATAGCCCAGGCTAGCCTGATCCCATCAGATCTTGGAAGCTAATCAGGATTGGCTTTGGCTAGTATTTGGAAAGGTGACCTCCAAGGAATACTAGGGTTGTGACGCAGAGGCAAGCAATGGCAAACCACCTCTGAAATGTCTCTTGCCTTAAAAAGTCTAGCTCGCCACCTAGTGGTGCATAACACTAAAGAGCTAGAACTTTTGGCTGCCAGACAATCTTAGGATCTCCTGGCTACTCTACACACAATGCCATATGATAATTAATTAGCATGGGATATAGGCCTTTGGGGGGGTTGTTGTTAAACTGATAATGTTCTTGGCACCAGAGAGATGATAGCTGTTTTTCTTAATCTACCAGCAAATATTCCATAAAATAAGTGTTCTTCAGTTGTTCAGTTTTCATATTCTTAGGGTAAAGGTTTACAGAAAGGAACCTTCACTTTTTTTTTTTTTTACAAAGATTGCCCTTTTACTATAGACTTGCACAGTTAGTAGTTAGCAATTTCCCTATACCTTACCAATGGAGATGAAAAACAAGCAAACAAGGTGAATCTCTTCTGCATATACTTGTAACAGATCTTGGTGTTTGCCAAAAGAATAACAGCAAATTATTAAAATTATACTGCAGTGCACCCTATTCATAGGCAGATTTATGGCTGAAATATCCTTATCTTCAACTAGCTTAAATTTGTATATTTGAAAGACTGGATGGCAGTGATGCATTGGTGTTGATTTTTTTTAATTAATGTGGTTGATTAAGCATTCAAACGAAAATCTTTTTTGGTTATATTTTACAGTGTTATCGGTAATTCACTTTGCAGGTGCAGTTCAATTCAGTTAAATAAACCGCTACTTTAAATAATCACTCAAGTGCAACACAGAGGTTAAAAATGGCATTTAAATGTTTTGCTTTCCTTTTCCCTACTCTGTCTTTCTCTTTCTTTCAGTATTAAGGCTGTATATGCCCACTGGGGGAAAAGTCTCTGTTGATCTGTTAAAAGGCAAAGCATTTTATGTTAAAATTATATACACAAACTAAACCATCTCAGATTATTTAGGCTTGTCTAAATAATTTATGAGGAGCTGCGGTGGCTCAAGTAGTTAAGACGCTGAACTGCAGGCTGTGGAAGGTCAGTAGTTCAGCAGTTCGAGACCCGGGTGCCGCATGACGGAGTGAGCTCCCGTCTCTAGTTCCAGCTTCTGCCAACCTAGCAGTTCGAAAGCAAGAAATTGCAAGTAGATAAATAGGTACCACTTCGGTGGGAAGGTAACAGTGTTCCGTGCGCCTTGGTGTTGAGTCATGCCGGCCACATGACCACGGAAACGTCTTCGGACAGCGCTGGCTCTTTGGCTTGGAAACGGAGATGAGCACCGCCACCCTAGAGTCGGACTCGACTGGCTTTCGAGCAAGGGAACCTTTACCTTTAAACAATTTATACTGGTATGAGCATCTGCCATGTTGTTATAGTTGGACAGGGCCAACATGCACTCTTGGAGCTTCAGCAGGCCTCATTAGAGGAGGAAAGGGGTTAACACCGCCCTTGGTCTTCCTCCTCACTTTCTGCTGCCCTCCCCTGTAGCTGGTTAGCTGGCAGAAGGGCTGATATGTCCTCCCAAGCCTGAGTTCCTGGCCCTTATGAGGAAGATTCCCTTAGGTATGCCTTCCCCTTCCTTTTTCTGCATCCCTGAGGGTTGCTCTACCCTCCTGGGTTGAATGGCAGGAACTATTGCCGATCGGGTATGATTGGGCCAGGCTGACCTCCAGCCTCGACATCCCTTCAATGACTACCCTGCCTCTCCCCATCCAAGTGTTGCTGGTACATTATGGCTCATGGCCATACCATGCTGCAGCTGTACCTCCCCCACCTAACCCTACTGGGGTGGGAGTGTTACCAGCCTTTTGGGCAAGCCGTTTTTCAGCAAGCCTACTTCCTGAAGGGCAGACTGCCCTGCTGTATGGTGTGAATTCTGCTGTATGCAGGCCATTCCCATGGGGTCTGCTCCAGCTGGCCCTCTCCCCTTCACCTCTGGTAAGTACAGGGGTGCTGGGGCTACCCACAGACAACTGGTATATGAACTGGAGGCTATAGAGTCTTCATGTATGAAAAAACAAGATGAAGTTTTCAGTCTTCAAAGGTCCTTGTAGGCCTTGGTTACATGGTCACTTTTCTGGAAATCACAACTTCCTTCAATACTTTTCACCTGCCTCTATGTTTTTTTCATTGTGTTCATAGTAGTTAGAGCTTTGGGCTTAGAGCTGAGGAATTCAATTCATCATTTTGTGCTTCCACATCATATTTCCTTCCTCTCCCAAGTCTTTGTGGCCATGAAGCTTAAAAGTGGAGATGGGTATTTCTGCCAGTCATTCATCCTAACTCACTCATTATGAGGTATAAGTGCTAATTTGTTTATTTTTACACCAATAGCCTGCTGTTTGCCAAAAGAGTTCAAAGTAATAGGATGCATTATGGATGGATTCCCCTTCAAAACTAGGGTCTTTATAATTTGTCTAAATGACAGGATTTTGACTGAAGCAGTGATAAAAGCAGAATGAAGAACCAGGTCCCTTAATTCAGTATGGGCTTCAGTCTCTTCCAGAAATCCATGATGGTTACAATTTTTAGAAAAATGAAGGGAAGAAAAATCCTTTTTACTGCTATTCTGTAGTTGTTCTGGTTGTGAACAGAAGATTGATCAAGTGTGCTAATGGTGTTATATAGCCAATATTAACCAATGTTGATCTTTTACATATTTGGGATTTTAGAAGGAGGAAAATTAGCGGCAGCTAATATCACATTTCACTTCATTTTAAAATCAAGACTGGTTTCTGTTGGGATAAGATGGCAATCTGTTTGATGTGTGGAGGCATTCAAACTTAACTAGATTAATGGATATTGCCTCCAAACAGGGTATTCTGGAAAAAGTCAAGCTTGAAGACAAACTTAATTGACAGATTCCAGGGTTTCTTTATTTGCTGTTGTATAATCTTTGCGATAGATTAAATATTGGTAACATCTTGTCTGTTCTTTTAACAAAATTTGAGCATATATTTCAAAATAACATGAATAGTAACAGTCACCTGATCTTTAAAATTTACTTAATTTTAATAAATATAGAAAATAGGATCCCTTTGTCTTATCAGAGATGGTGGCAACAAAATTGTAATCTGATGCTCACGGATCAAATCTGGTTGCAAATTTGCAGCTTGAGCATTTTTTCTTGGGTGTTATGTGTGAGAATGCAGACATTTAAAATACTGACCCCGATTTGGTATTACACACTGCAGCAGCTATTGCATATCTCTGGGTCATATTCACCATTATGTTGGAAGAACTGTGGGCAGGTGGCAATGTGTGAAACTTAAAAAAAATATGGTGAATAGTATTAGATGAGATATATTTAATTACTGGCTATGGTCAATGGTCAATGGTCAAAAGATAATCTCTCTGCTGCTGTTTGTTCACCACTGAAGAAGGCTAGTTAGGTATAATCTTTCTCCTGTGGCTGGTTGGGTGCATCTTTTAGACTGTCGCAACTATGCATCTAGGGACCCTTTCAGCAGGAGGTTTTGATACAGAAAAAAGTGCAGGTTTATAGTACCACAACTGTGACACTGAGTTGCCATTTACACAGCTCTTTGTAAAGATACTCATAGCTTTGTGTGCGTTTTGTGGTTGTTGCTGTGCAGCTGGAAATTACGTGGGAGACTGTTGGCTTCCTCTGAGACAGTTACAGGTGGCCAGATGTGGGTGGGGTGAGAGGGAGGAGGAGAAGCTGTGGGAGAGGTACTACGCCCACATCCTTTGGCATACAGTTTTGTTACTGTTTGTTGGCATGTGCTTTCCTATACAGCAGGTTTGATCTGTGCTTTTTCTTTCACTGCTTTGATACTTATAAGGTTGTGATTGAGGTTCTGTTATTTAATAGCCTGTTTTTGAATTAACTTTATAAACATATTTTCCTACCTATAAAGATTTTTGGTCCAGTGTGGTTCAGTTTGTAACCACAAGATATTGTGTCCTAAATAAACAAACTTTCAGCCTATCCCTACCTCGCAGGATTGTTAAACTGAAATGGAAATTGCTCCGTATAGCCAACCTTGAACTCAGGAAAACTTGATCACGAAAACTAACATGGAATTTTCATTTTGGAGGTTGCTGCTGCTTTTATCAGAGCACACCGCAGTGGTGGGGAGGGGAAACGGACCGTGGGGCTGTATTCCACAGCTGCATATTTGCACTTTCAGAGCAAGGCTAATGCAAACTCCATTTCTGTGTAGGACTGAAATTGTTGCTGGATTGGTGATAGTAGTGTGTAGACACACACATAGGAAGACCAAGCCATCAAGGGGAAAACAAACCTAAATATGTTGCTAGCAGGTAGGTGGCACTGTAATCTGCTTTCCCTTTTTGGTTTGGAATGTGAACCTGACAGTTGACATATAAAGGTTCACATGCTCAATTTTTTGTTTTGTTTTTACCTACCGAAAAACCCCAAGGTACATACCGGAAACAAGCTGCATACCAGAAACAATCTTTTAACACTGTTGAATAATGAAGATTGGGTGGGGCATGTACATCTCGCTAGGTGAAGGTGAAAGACAAATCACCCATTCTCAAAGGCGTAAGAGACTTCTGTACAAATCCAAAATTCTCGTTATCCAGAATGCTCATACAAGAGGAGCTGTAACAATCCTAGCCTGTATAGCCTACTGTTACGACATAAAAATATTATCTACTAAAATGACTTGATCTCAAAAAATGTGCTAGCAACTCTGGACTGTGTTTGCCTGCTCCTCTGCAAATATAAATTGGTCCTTTAGTTTTATTAAGAGACAGTGACTGTAAACTGATGATCCAGTATTTGGGTGTATCTTTCTTTTCATGAATTGGCACTTAGGTTTGCCATCTTTCAGAGAGCTTGACTTATGAACCTGAACAATCTGGCAAGAATAGTTTATAAACAAAGGGGGAATATTTATTTATTCAATTTATACCCTGCCTTCCCCGCCGAGGCAGGCTCAGGGCAGCTTACATAAAAGTAAATACATAAATAACAATTAAGTTATCATAAAATCATCTAAAAACAGTTCATTATAAAACAATTCCGTATCATAAAGTGCTAGCAATATTGATTTAATTTCATAGCGACGGCGGTACCATATGAGTGCATTCAGTGGACCATCTAGATGTTCAGCTTGCTGATCTTTCCCAGATATACTCGGCAGACACAGGTTGTAAATGGCAAGCCGAGGGCCAGGGCTCTATACACTTCAGTTGTTGTTGGTAATAGTGTAAAGAGCCCCAAGGAGAACAAACCCTGTTTCTCACCAGTGTGCTCATCAGTCCCTGTCTCCAGTCTGGCTCCTGGAAAGTCTTGCTAACTGCTAATTTTTGCACCTGTCTAACATGTTCATAAATAGAATAATATGGGGCTACTAAGATTGTCCTTTAACACACCAATTTCACAGGTGTTGTGTGGGATCCAGGTATCTCTCCTTACCGAGAGGCCAGATAATTTTAAAACATTTAAGCTAGTGTAAAATGTACCACTGTCAAAATCTGGTGTTCCCAGCTGGCACATAATTAATTATTGCTGCTGTGTTGAATGTGGTGGCATTTGAGAGAGCAGTGCACAAAACCACTAGGTTTGGGGCAATTTCCATGAGCTCTGAGACCTCACCTCAACTGTGATATTTGCTTGCTTGCTTTTAAGGCTAAATGATCTCAGAACTGGATGGGTGCAGATATTGTAGTTTCCTTTGGTGTGGCAGCGGAGTCAGGCAAAGCTATGCTGTCTGACTTCTGTGGCATTTAGGCATTGGAATGGGGAACATGATTATACAGAGATTATACATTCCCACATGGTGCTAAAATGGGGCTCAGGGAGTGAGGGGGATGGTGGCCACCTCTGGGGCCAGTATGATGACCATACCCCAAGAGACTGGTGATGGGTATGAATAGCAGCTTCCACTGCTTCTTGCCTTATTGCTTGTTCTCTTTCTGGATTTGAGGAGTTCACTGACAGCAGCGGGGCTCTCTTTGGCACTTCTTGTTTCTTACCTATGATGTTTCGAGACCTGAGGAAACTGTAGTTGGTCAAGTTCTGGCCTGGTTTTCCCCCACGCTTTTGTGTCTGTGTTGTCTTTTTCTCCTCCTCCTCCTGGCTGGTCTCCACTGCAGATGCAAATAAGGTTGTTCTCCATACCATTGATGAAAGACAGCTTTTACTAAAAGATCCTGAGAGTCTTCTTGTAGCCTGGTCTCCTTTTGGAGGCACAAATAGCTATGACAGTGAAAAATGCTTTCTTCCGACTTAATGTAATTAGAAATCTAGCCCTCTGTTTGCAGATAGCCTATTTGGCAACACTGAACTACATTTTAGTAACCTCAAGACTAGATTACTGTTAATGTACACTCTGCATGGAGTCTGCCATTGAAGATGGTCCAGAAATTGCAGCCAATGCAAAATGTAACAGCCATTTATTATTATGGTCAACCATTGGTCCCGTATTGCTCCTATTTTAAAGTTCCTTCACTGTTTGTGTATTCATTTATTAAAGACCTTTGTGATCTGGGTCTCACCTGCCTGATTTTGTCTTCCTGCATATTCCCATGCCACAGCTTCACTGCTGCTAGCAAGACCTCCTTGGCTGCCTCCTTTATTTAAGGTCTGCTGTCTAATAGCCCAGTCTTGGGCTTTTAAAGTGGCTGTCCCTTGCCTGTGGAACAGCTTCCTGGAAGTGCTCAGGTCCATAGGATTGCCAGCTCTGGGTTGGGAAACAGATGAAGATTTTGGGTGTGGAGACCAGGGAGGGTGGGGACTGGGGAAAGCAGGGACTTAGCAGGAAACACCGTAGAAATCATCCTCCAAAGCAGCCATTTTATCCAGGGGAACTGATATCTGTTGCCTGGAGATCAGCTTTAATTCTGGAAGATTTTCAGGCTTCACCTGGCAGTTGGCAGCCCTAAGGAGACATATATCCTCCTGGCTTTTCCGTGAAGCTGTAAAACAGAACAGAGTTTGCTGGGCATTCTGAGTCTGAGCCAAAGAACATATGTGCACGGCATGTATTCAAACCGTTGGCTTTTAATGTTGTTTTAATTAATTGAATTATGTGATTCTCTATTGTTACCTGCCTTGGGTCTTAACCTGGTCAGGAGAAAGGCAGACATATAGATGGTAGGAATAAAGAAATATACTTAGGACAGGCCCCATTTTACAAGTGTTTGCATTTATCACACTGTTGCCTATGAATCTGCTTGTCACAATTTGTGCATCTTCTTTCCTTTCATTGGATTTAGAAGGGGGGAAATTCCTTTCTTTATAAATAAGGCCAGTTCACTGTAGTCGTAGAGTTGAAATAGTGTCTCTTGAAAAAGATCTCTTTGCCTTTGGTTTATGCTTTGAAATAACTGACATTAAGTTAATGATAAATGTCTCAAACTGTTGAGCTATAAATGAGAGACATTTTGCTTATATAGTTCATTTATAGTTATAATTTACTTGGGAGTAAGCTCGTTGTACTCAATGTGACTTCCAAGTAACAAAGTACAAGAAGGCCACCCTGATAAAATTACTGTGCTGAATTGATTAAACCCAAAACTTGTATTTATTTTTTTTGTTTCAGCTATTTGAATACCTGGGTGGATGTGTTTGTAGCAGTTGGAAGTAGCTGTTATGTTTAAGTGTGGTGATTTTAATTCTTTCTGCCTTCCACCTTTTAAATCAGAACTTGTTTGTCTTCTTGGCCAGATTAATCTGAGAATCAAGAGTACTGTCATAGATGTAATGGCCTTGAGCAAGTAATCATACCCCAGCTTAGTTCCCTGTGTATAAATTGTGAGTGTTAGTGACCCGTGGCTATTTCACTGGCCGTTGAAATGACTGACTCTGTAAAGACTAGGGATGGGCACAAACCAGAAAAATGCAGATTGTGTCAGTTTGTAGTTTGTGGTCGAACACCAAACCAGGAGTTTCATTCACGACCCAAACTGGTTTGTGGCCCCACAGTCCCTTTAAACAGGATTTGCAGAAGGGTCCCTTTAAACCCCTGCTTTCTCCTCTATCCACAGACCACCATGAACTGCTTTGAAAATTTGTGATGACACACCTGTCATGAACTTCAGTTCGTGAACCACAAACAGGGCAAAATTTGTTATGAATTTTGCTTTGTGGTTTGGTTTGTATTGTAGTAAAGACTACAATACAAAGGGCTGTAAATGGACCACTTATGTAGTTCCCTGTATGGATGTCAAAGTCATTGTGTAAACTATGAAGATTATTACCTGTGAAAGAGGAAAGGGGCCATGGCTCATCAGTAAACACATGCTTTGTATGCAAGGCTTGGATCTTGCAGAGGACATCCGAGGATGGATGGGGAGGTACTTTTGCCAATTCTCCACTTTCATGTCAGACTTTGAATGCCACTGTCCCCCGGGGGCATCATTTCAAGAGGCATTTTGGGCTGCAGTGGGAGGTGGAAGCAAGGAAGCCATGCTCCACAGACTGAAATTTCTTCCATCCACAGCAGTCATCAGTGGACTCAAGATGCTATGTCTCAGATGCAGACTTTTGAATTTCCACTTAAAGGATCTCAGGTAGCAAAGGGCATAAGAACAGATGATACACAGCTAAATGGGCCAGCATTTATAAGACAGTTTCATATATTCACATGTTCAGGCTTCTGCAAATAGAAAACAATCTCTGGTCATGGCTTGGTTTTTCTGCCCCATGGTTTTGTACAAGTGTCTTGTACAAAGGAAATAGATATTTCATAAATGAAAGCGTTTTGACCATAAATGTTTATTTGCTGTCATAGTGCTGTAACACAGTTTTTTTAAAAGAGAAATCACATTCCTGCACACTGCCCTTTCAAAACTGAACTGAAGAGCTTTATTCCTTCCCATGTCTTTCACTAAGTACAGTCAACAATAATTGGTGGATCGTGCGAGACCGAACTGCTGTCCAGTGGTTCCGTAGGGCATGGTGTTGGCCATCCACCACACGCCGACAGTGACATGTTCCTCCACTGACATGGGTTCACGCATCTCCGTACGCTGTCACTGCAGTCTATTCCTGAGGTCACCCACCAGCCACATTAATGTTGACCTGCAAATACATTGTGACATGAGACTGCCTTGATCCGGTTATGGCTGTCATAGGGCCTGCTTGCCTGACCCCCTCCCTTCTTCATGACCTGTGGGGGCTGAAACACCATGGTCCTGTGGGGGCTGCAACACCAAGGGCCCTCGTGTACTGCTGTGCCACTGTGCCCATGTTCCAAGCTTGGCCAGGGCCATGGAGTATGCCGCACTGTGCCCAGGGATCCTGGGTGTGGACGTGTGCATGCCCATGTCACAACAGCACCCCTGTCTGTCTGCCAAAAGGCTGCTGGGCCCTGCTGGGAGAGGGCCCTAATGATGATCGTGGTCACAGTGCCAATTGTGCCCAGCATGCCATGTCTGCATGGTGGGGGCTGCCTTTTATCTCCGCTTGTTACCTGGACATCCTGAAGTGCTCGAGCCACTGCTCATTGCCCCAGACATGAGTGACGAAGGTTGCCCACCATTCCTCGGGTCTTGGGTACACCCACCAGCAGTGGCTTGGACACTCCACGGACAGACGGAGTAGCTGGAGTGTCTACCTTGTTCTGCGGGACTTCCACCACCTGCTGCAGTGTCGACAGCTGGCTAGTTTTTGAGGTGTTCTTCATGGCGGGTTGTGGCTATGGGTCACATTTGTGCGCATGAAGAGTGCGATGGAGGAGTGGAACTTTTGCTTTCGTGTTCAACGGCATGCGCGATTCTGCGGAGCAATGTGACTTTCACTTTCCTCTTTGTGCGCATGCGCCGTTGGGTGCTTGTGCACATCCTGTGGAGACTTGGGAAAAAAACTGTTTGTGACGGGACATGGGCGGGCGCTGGATGCAATGGACTAGCACCGGAAATGCGATCAGACGCCAGCCCTTGCCCCGCGGTTTCCGGAAACTACTACCTCGGAGGTACTAGTTTTTAACTCCGCATCTTCGGCGGGAAGCCTCAGGTTCGCCATGGGAGCTCTACGCTTACCAGATTTTGTGGCGTGATTGCGCCCGGAAAATTCGCCTATCATACGTCTCAGTAACGTGGCTAATGCTCCGTGTGAACACAGCCATACTATGTTTTCCCATATCCCTATCTTTATACTCCTTTTGAGAAATTTCCTGTCAGGTCCCTCCAGACTGTATGCCTTCTTCCATTACCTGCATGTACGTCTCTGCCTTCTCTTGTAAAATAAAAAAAGGATGATTGATTCTGATTTTGCCATGAGAAAAAAAGGCCTTTTTTGACAATAAAAACTTGTGCTCCTATACAATTAGGCAGTAGTAGCTGGCCTTTCTTTGCCTTGTGCAGAAAAATGAAACCACTGCTCCCAAGAAGTTTGTCCCTGCATAAATAGACTTATATGGTAATGCACATGTCTCTGGCCTCCACACATCCCTCTCGGATGCCAGTCAGGCCATACTTTCATTCTAAAACTGGTGGCAGCACTTCGTTCCATGCCAGGCACTAGAGTGTTGTTGGCTAGGAAATCTGTGTAGCTAAATTGGGAATTCCTCTGGTTTACTTGTCCCAAAATAGCTCTGCAAGTCAGCTCTCAAGCCTTTTGACTGTTCCCTAGATTTGAAGATTTTCTCTGGAAAGAACTTGCTTGTAGAGGTATCACTATCTCAGAGATGACAAGGTGATTGAGATTTATTATTTCTACCACCGATATATTTTGATATTGTGCCTCTCAGAAATTCAAGCTGCTGAAAACATGATAGTAGACTATCCTAACAGGGCTGTGAAATTCCCTCCAAGTGTCCCTTGCTATCTAATAGGCTTGGAGGTATGACCTAGCAGCTAACACATTTGGTTTCTCATTACCATCCTGCTGAGATTTATAGATTGTCTTTTCTTCCTGCTTTCTACCCACATTTCCTTTAAGCTTGGAGCTTTTTGCCAGAGTATGTAATGTCACCTGTGGCGGGGTGCAAGACAACTTTTCATATTGGGAAGCATAGAAAAGTAATGAGAAGAGAGAGACCAAGTTTCTAGCCTGTGTATGTCAGTAGATTTCTGCTACATTAAGCTTGTGATTTATATGCACACATGATGGTGATCTGATGAACACTTAAAACCATTTTCTTTCATCTTTCCACCCAACTCAAGGTCCTCAAAGCAGTGAACCTTTCCCAATAATACAATGTTTCCAAATCTGTGTTGTTCAACAACCTCCTCAGCCCTGCATTTGTATTTCTAGTTTACTGTGGCCGCGGTCACACGGAGCATCAGACACGCAAGAGGGACGGAAGAGAAGTGGAGTTTCCGGGCGCGATCTCACCGCAACATCTGGGGAGCGTAGAGCTCCCGTGGCTGATCTGTGGCTACCGTCGGAAGACGCGCAGTAAAAAACTAGTACCTCCGAGGTACTAGTTTCCGGGAACTGCACAGCAACAGCGGGCGCCTGATCGCGTCCCTGCTGGGCTTCCGTGGCATCCGGCGCCCGCCGGGTGGTTCCCTCCCCCATGTCCCCGAAGCGCTCAACTGCGCATGCGCACAAAAGCGCCCGGCATCATTAGGGTCGGGGGAGGGCCACGGGTGGGCTGCGATGGGGGTGTGCGGCAGCGGCCAGGCAGAGAGGGCCGCGTGTCCCGGGGGGAGGAAGGGAGGGCAGGCGGGATGCTGGTGGGGAGGGGGGACCTGGCGGGTTACTCCCCCCCTTCCCTCCCCTCCCCTCCTCTCCTTGTGAGTGGCCCATGGACCCTGCCCAGAGTGGGCTGTGCACGGCCTTCCCAGAGGGGGCGGCTCCTTCCGTCCCCTTCCCATCGGCTCTTGCTGGAGGTGCGGATGCTCGTGTGATCGGCACCTCCACCTAATCCACGGGACCTCGCCGGGACGTCTGATCCCGCTGCCGCGAGGTATGTTGCCCCGGTGCAAATAGCCACGCTCCCTCCCCGCAGTTTCCTGCCCGTGTGACCGCAGCCTGTGTTTAGTTGTTCACTCAATTTTACTGATGGTGTGTAACCTTACTATACTGTTCAATATTTCAATTCCGTATACCTGAATGATTGTACTCTGTTCTATTGAAAGATTGTAATATTATATTAAGTAAAATATTTAAAATACAAATATATATATGAACTATTTGAACATTTAAACAAATGAACACATGACCAGGGAGGAGAGCTAAGATATCTCTCTCTCCCCCTCTCCCCCTCTCCCTCCTCCTTCCTCCCCGGAGGGGGAGGAGAAGGGGAGGAACCCTCCTCCAATCAAGGGAAGGGAGGTGTGGCTTTCTTTCTCTCCTCTGCAAAGCAGGAAATAGAGACTGGGCAAAGGCAGCTGTGATGAAGGAAGCAGGAAACAGCAGAGATCCAGTTGCTCACGGGCTGGATAGGAGCCCTGCAATAGCTGGATCTGGCCCGTGGGCCTTATGTTTGACACTCCTGTCCAAGAGTCCTTTGGATCCAGTCCCTTTTTCCAAAAAGCACAGCTGTGTGGTTGGTTATATGATGGTTACATGGTTATACAAATACAGATGTAGCAAATAGTAGGAAATGTACCATATAAATATCATGTGTTCTCAAAGTACTGCATTTAAACAGTAGCTTTACATAATAAGCTTGAGAGAGCCCAGTATAAAAACCATCAAGTTACAAAATGACTGAAATGAGATTACAATCAGAGACTTCTCATCACCTTGAACCAGATCTGCCCTCTGCTTATTTTTTTCCCTTTTGTTCCAGCAGCAACAACTCGTTACCATGATAGGGAGATTGATTTTGGGAAATATAAAAAATGAAAGAGGGGTGAACCTTCAGACCCCAGAAAAATATAAAGATGTTATTGAAACCCCAGAAAAATGTAAAGATGTTATTGAAACATCTTGGCAGTCTCATAGCAAAGAGATGTCATCTTCCCATCTTCTTGGCGTGTAAGCAAATGGATTGAATGCAGTTATTCGCACATTTTATTGAGCTTCTACTTTCCAGATGATGTATCCTGTGCAGAATAAAACTCTGAAAATCAACTTAACAGGATTAATGTCTGTAAATATTTGTAAAACCTGTGTGTTGCATAGTCCCCTGTAATAAGATTATGCTGTTTACAGTACTCATATTTTAGAACCAATATGGTCTAATGTGGAATCATTTTTATTTAATTTCTCTCGCTTGTTTAACTCCATGCTTTAAACCAATAAGTTGCAAATTCGCATGACTGCTCACTTATCATTACTTTGAGGATAATTGCATTAAATCACTTATTCATAGATGTAGATAGCCATAGGGGGTTAACACTGGATAGTTATTTACAGAAAGCCAGCATGTTTATAACTGACAGTGTGAACTGTTAGCTTAGATTGAACTATACTTTCAGTGTACAACTGCGCTTAGATAACACGTTTGTAGCTCAATTCAGAGGTTCCAGCACTGCACCATTAGTCTGTATCTGATGTTTACATAGCTGAGAGCATATGCGTATATAAGGGGGGAAGTTTTGCTAAGACATAGAAAGCATAGCAATTGTACCACCAGTGCTTGGGGATGGGGTGGGATGCTGATGGGTGGGCAACTTGTATTTCTGTGTTCTATGGTTTCAATGCAATTTTTAAAATGCCCGTAAAGGATTGGCAGAGAAATTTCGATTTAACGTCTTGTTTTTTTTGGAAGCAGATGGCATTTGAGAAGCAGTTGTTACTATCCAGTATGTAAAATTTGCTCTCATTCCACTGGAATCAAGCACATTTGCTACAACTCTGTGAAAAGAGAATTGAGATTATGAAACAGCATACTGAAATAAAATATGAGCCTCAGCAGGTCATAGAACAGGACACAAGATGAAATGAAACAAAGGTGCTGTGTGTTTGATTTGAAATTCTCCTTTCAAAATCCCTGGTATTAAAATGTATGAGAGATATGCACGTTAACAACCATAAGAATGGTGTTTTACTTAGGAATGATAGAGCCTTTTTTGTCCCTCACCTGTTTGCAAGCAAGAAGTATATTGTTGTGTGGGTTGATAGTTGTATGCTATAATAGAGGTATCATCTCTTTATCTAAAAGTGAATGGAGGGGGTGGGTGGATAGAGCTATTCTGAATGATTCTTCTTGTTCATGCAACTGTGAAATCTCTGAGCTCTTTTTCTTCTTTCTGCCTTTTCCCTCACATAGAAACTGGGTCTGGGAGAGGTAACACTTGTGAGGATTGTTGTAGCACTGAACTGCTTGATTCAAAATATATTGTCATTGCCCAGGTGCTCTGGTGGTAATTTGCATTCAGAAGCTGTACAGTACCTCAGGGACAGTAGCTTTTTTTTTTTTTTACAGGGGTTCTTGAATCTGTATATGCTGAGGGCTGGGCTTCCCAAACATTAGATATTTACACCTGTATTGAAAACCTGTATACTAGGAAATGCTCTCAAGCATCTAATAGGCATGCTGAGGCTGATACCTGAAGGAGCCTGGGACATTGAGGCTAATAACCTAAATGTATTCTGGAAATACGTTTCTGATATATTTCTGGGATGCTGAGCTGAGTGAGCAGCCCCATTGACAGTGCCTCAGACTTGTATGCTAAGGTTTTGCCTAAGCTGTTTTGGAAGGTTCAATTGGAAGTGATGCATGTTTTAAATCTATAGAACATGGAATAAGCCTGCCAAATATCTGTTGTATTACAAGAAACATGCTAATTTTTGGATTTATACAAGAGAACATATTTTTCTTTCATATCTACTTTTGTTATATTTGAAAAGCTTGGTAGAGTGTTCAGTCATCAGACATCCAGGGACTCCCATAAAAGAAACTTGATTTTTTAAAATTATCAAATGTGACCTTGTCATATGAACAGTAACCTGACTATAGCTATCTCAAAACATAACATTTGTACTGGGAACATGAACCAGAATACTAGAGAGCAAGGAGAGCTTGCAGAACTGGACCAAACAGCACTACTAGAATTGCAGTTTCAGAGGAGCTGCAGTATAGAGTTGCCTTTTCCCGCCATGAGGCCTGGAGTTTCTCTAGACTACAGAGATCAGTTTCTGTAGTGTATTCAAAGCTGCCTTGAATGCATGATATGTTGTGAAACATCTAATTGGAATGTAATGTAAAGCTTCGTCCTGGGCTAGGATCCAAATCCATCCAATCGTGTTACTAGGAAGCACCTAACCAATCACCTTCTAGCAAGCTCCCTGAGCGGGAACATCCGTGATTGGTCCTTATGTGAACAACCTTATTGGTTGGTATTTGTACAGTGGGTGTGGCTACATTAGCCGGGAATGTTTAAAAGCAGGACAGCTGCAATGTAAAGGCTGTTCTGGCTATCAGATGTTGATCCGTGTTGGAGCTGTGTTCGAGTGGAAGAATAAAGTTGTGTTCTTGCTGAATCACTCTCCGACTTCTTTGTTAAGCGAGCGACTTAACAGTTTGCCTGGAGAAATGGCTGCTTTAGAGGGTGAATGCCTGCTGAGCTCCCTGCTTCCCCCAAAGTCCATCCTCTCCAAGCTCCACCCCCAAATCCCCAGGAATTTCCCAAGCTGGAGTTGGCAACCCTAGCAGAGTGAGTGGCCACTTCTAGCACCATACATGTGCATGCTGAACTTACATTACAGGGTGTGTTTTTGTAAAGCTGTTCCCCAATCAATATGTAGCACCCGGCATAGATGTCAGATGTCATTCTTTATATACTGCATGTATTACAGTTCTGAATTTAACACTGGGAAATAGTATAGCTAGTTTGGTGTAGTGGTTGGGAGCGTAGACTCTAATCTGGGAGAACCGGGTTCAATTCCCCACTCCTTCACATGCAGCTGCTGGTGTGACCTTGGGTCAGTCATAAGTTCTTTCAGAGCTGTTTTTTCAAGAGAAGTTCTTGAGAGAGCCTCTCAGCCCCACCTACCTCACAGGGTGTCTGTTGTGGGGAGGAGAAGGGGAAGGGATTGTAAGCCACTCTGAGACTCCTTCGGGTAGTGAAGGGCGGGGTATAAATCCAATCTCTCCTCTGCCTCCTTCATGCTTGTTTTAGCTGACAACCTCCGTCTTGAGTGTACACAAAGACCATGACTCTTTATTGCTATTATGGGACCTACCTGCAGCTTTTGAAACAGTAGATCATACCATCTTGTTGATGCACTGGGCAACAGACGTAGGTATTGGGATGTGTGGTGTACTAGTTCAAATCATTCTTCACCAATAAGACTCAAAGGGCTGCTGTTGGAAACCAGTTGTCATCAGTGTGGAACCTATCCTGTGGAATGCCACAGGGTACAGTTCTATTTCCCATGCTCTTCAGTCTCTACGTGAAGCCCTTAGGACAAATCATTTGTAGCTTTGGGGATGAATGTCATCAATATGTGGATGATACGCCGTTCTATATATCATTATCCAAACCCCCTGGTGATGCGGAAGGGGTCCTGAATCACTGCCAGGCTGCTGTAGTAAATTGGCTAAGCGTAAACAAGTTGAAATTAAGGAGAGTTCCAGAGCTTTGGTGTCATGACTGGGGAGGCCTTCTCCTGGGTTGCCTCCCAGCTAATCTCAAAAGGGAGGGGGCACCCAAAGCAGGTAAAGGTTTCCCTTGCTCGAAAGCTAGTCAAATCCAACTCTAGGGGGCAAAGAGCCAAGGCAAAGAGCCAGCACTGTCTGAAGACTTTTCTGTGGTCATGTGCCCGGCATGACTAAATGGCCCGGCATGGAATGCTGTTACTTTCCCACTGAAGCTGTACCTATTTATCTACTTGCAATTTCTTGCTTTCGAAAACATCAGCAACCTCAGATATGCAGATGATACCACTCTAATGGCAGAAAGTGAAGAGGACCTAAAGAGCCTCTTGCTCAGGGTAAAAGAGGAGAGCGCAAAAGTGGGCTTGAAGCTCAACATCAAAAAAACTAAGATCATGGTATCTGGCCCCATCACTCTCTGGCAAATAGAAGGGGAAGTCATGGAAGCAGTGACAGACTTCACATTCCTGGGATCCAGGATCACTGCAGATGGTGACTGCAGCCATGAAATTAAAAGACACCTGCTCCTTGGCAGGAAAGCAATGGCAAACCTAGACAGCATAATAAAAAGTAGAGACATCACCCTGCTGACAAAAGTCCGTATGGTCAAAGAAATGGTATTCCCAGTAGTAATATATGGCTGTGAGGGTTGGACCATAAGGAAGGCCGAGCACCGAAGAATGGATGCTTTCGAATTATGGTGCTGGAGAAGACTCTTGAGAGTCCCTTGGACTGCAAGGAAATCAAATCAGTCAATCCTAAAAGAAATCAACTCTGACTGTTCCCTGGAAGGCCAGATACTGAAGCTCAAATACTTTGGCCACCAAATGAGAAGGGAGCACTCACTGGAGAAGACCCTGATGCTGGGAAAGATTGAAGGTCAAAGAAGAAGGGGACAGCAAAGGATGAGACAGTGTTATCGATGCAACAAACATGGAATCAAGCAAATTCTGGAGGATGGTAGAAGACAGGAGGGCCTGGCGTGATGTGGTCCATGGGGTCACCAAGAGTCAGACTCGACTGCATGACTGAACAACAACAACAACCCAAAACAGGGCCTCCAAAGATGACTGTAGTGGTCAGGTGGTCTTTTATGAGAGTAGGTGGTCCTTCTGGGTGTATGAAGAAATTAGCTTCTGGATAAATGTAGTAAGAGGGCTAAAAAAAGGAGAGGTGCTGAGATGTCTGTGATCAGATGTTTCCAACCTTTTCTGGAAGGGCAGGCAGCTGCTATGTAGTGTCCCAGTTTTGGATTGGAGGAGAAGAAAGTTAGAAGTTGGGGGGGGTAGCTCTGTTTGGATTGGAAAAGTCATATTTAGCTCAACAGTCACCTCCCTCAACGCATACAGAAAGCGGCCTGCTATGTGTGTTTTTAAATATATATATGCTGAGAATATACAGTCACAGCTCTCATCTCTTTTAGCCGAGAGTCTGAATACTAACCAGTTAAACAAGCTAGATTAATTTTTAAAATCCTCATAATTAAATTAGAACTGATTTTTCTCTTCCTCCTATATTTTTAATCAGCTTTCACATTTGCCCATAAACTTTATAATAAAGGATAGAAAGGGAGAATGTAAACTGGGAATTCTGGCCAATGTGTTTTAAGTATGCCACTTTTTTTTTGAGGAAACTGTCCTCTCTATCTGAGATGTGCTGTGCTGATTTTTTAAATTTTATTTTGATGTCGAGTTGCAGCTGACTTATGTTTTCAAGGCAAGAGACATTCAGAGGTGGTTTGCCATTGTCTGCCTCTGCATAAAAATTCTGGACTTCATAAACAGGGCTGACCACACTTGGCTTTCCAGTCAGGGTGTTGTGCCAACTAGGTATCTACAAATGCAGCAATTAGGAGCTAAAATGGAATGAGTTATGTCTGAAATGTGACTTAATTAACATGAAAATGGAGGCTTTTATCTATTACATTTGAAAAGTGCTTGTTGTAATATTTCAGAAGAAAAGTTTCAGTGCTGTTTACTGGGTTAGAATTAACAATAAATTGACGATATTTAGGGCAATCCCTCTTGATCAGCTCTGTGCAGCATTCGATGTAAACAGAATTTGATAGTAGTATGATGGAAAGTTGTTCTTTGATATGCTGAAAAAAGTGAATACAGGTACAGTCACTATAGCTAGTTGACTGACATATGCACATAATGGTGGTCAAAGTTACACTCTGTACCCAGCTCCTATCACCGCTGTCAGAAAGGAAGCTTTGTTTGGTTTTTAAAGTCTCTGATGTCAGCATAACATGGAAGACAGAATAGCTACTCCTCCCCCTTTTAGGGAGTAGCACACTAGACTATGAAAGAAATGCCTGTCCAGTCAGTGTCTTACAAATTATTACACGTTTATTTTACGCAAGTGTCCTATTACTTGGCTGACAATGCAATTTGTGCTGCCATGCCCAGTGAGAGATTCAGATGTTGTGACTGGGCGGGCAGGCAGTTCCTTGACTGGCCTTACCTATCTTGTTTATTCCCATATGATTCCTTTAGGTGTACCTAGGCTTGGTTTTGTTTTGTGAAGAAATGTAAATGCAGGCAGAGAGACAGAAGATACCAACATATATGAAGACTTGTTCTCTACTTGGCAGACATTGTTTAAAGGGAGCAAAATTACTTTCTCTCATATACTCTCTCTTCCTTGTTCCCTCTCCATAAATGCCTTTCTAATCATTGTATTATACTTGTGTCTGCTTGCTTTTGCTACTTAGTTTATAGTCAGGAATATGGCTGTGTTCTGCACATTCACCTTCTAGCTGATGGGTCTGATAAACAGTTGAATTGCCTGTGCCATCATTACTTCATTCTTTTGATTTCAGTGAGGCAGCCCTTGTCTCTGCTGAGGTCATGTTAGGTCAGTCCAGTTCAGTATTCTCATTCTGACAGTGTTCATTGCCTGTACAGATGTCCAAAAACACAGTGCAATAATTTCATGATTCTCTGCCATCCATTTCCAATTTCATATGATCAGATGGTTTATGATGTTTTGGCTAACATCTTTATTCTGGTTTCCTGCAAATGGGTTTTATGTGTCTGTTTATCTGAGTATACATGCTTCCCTCTGTACAAAGTATGTGGACATTTGAGCTGCTCTGAGTAAAAATTGTACTAGTTTTTTAATAAAAAATATCATTACTAAATATTGTTGATCATTCCAGTTTTGACTGTATTAGAATAAATAAACAATGGAAGTAAGAAAATGTGTTTATTTCCAGGTAGATTTTATTTTATATAAGTAGATCTCTTAATGATAGTTTTTCTTTTAAAAGTAGAATTTCATTAGCTCAGTTTCTTAGCTAAAAAAACCCCCAAACAAACTAATGATTTGGAAGCAGGATTGCCAACTCTGAGTTTGGAAATTCCTGGAGATTTGGGGTGTGGAGCGGGGGGAGGACATGGTTTGGGGAGGGGAGGGACCTCAGCAGGGGTATACCATAATCTCCAAAACTTCCATTCTCTCTAGGAGAACTGATTTCTGTAGTCTGGATAATTCTTCAGCGCTTCAGGCCCCATAGGATTTTCAACTCCAGACTGGAAAATTCCTTGAGATTTGGGGGTGGAGCCTGGGGTGGGTGGGGTTTGAGAATGGGAGGGACCTCAGCAGAGTATAATGCCATCCTCCAAAGCAGTCATTTTATCCTGGGCAACTGGTTTTTGTAGTCTGGAGATTACTTGTAATTCAAGATCTCCAGGCCCCATCTGGAGGCTGGCAACCCTAAGGCCCCACCTGGGTGTTGATAGCCCTATTTGAGAAACTCAGGAAATGGTACAGTGTGGCTATATGAATTAAAATAAACTTTTAACACTTCCATGGTTTTTAATTGTAAAAATTCTACCCATGACAAAAGAACAACGCAGCAATCTTAAGGCAATATTTGCACAGGGGGTAATACACAGGATCCCTGTATTCCAAATTTAATAATCTCTTCTTATTACCATATATGAATATTGTGCAGGGTAAATATGGTAGAAATAACAAAGCCTTGCATGATTTGCCTAGTTTTTGCGTTGTACTTCTGTCAGCTACCTTAAGACAAGCCTTTATCATGCTGGAATAATGAGCATATTCCAGCATTTTCAGTTTCACACAGAACAAACATCAAACAGGAACAACATTCCCACCCCTAAAACTCATCAGACATTCTCATGTAAATCTGCTTCTCCTCGGCCCATTTTGTAAATGTGAGGGACTTCAAAGCCTCTGTTGATTTTAACCAAAAAATAGAGGTTCTTGAAGATTCTTGGGGGGGAGGGGGAAGGCCTCTCTTGGCATTGCTTTTATGCCTTAAGCTGTATTGTTCTTTGGTAAATCCGAACAACAAGGGGAAAAGACTAGTGTCACAGGAGTCCCAAATATACAAATTCCACTAGTAGAAAACACCATCAAAGATTGCCAAAATGGTATATTAAACGATTATAAAGTTGATGGTGTTACAACAACAACATTAATGCGTACTGTAACTATAATAAGGCATAAGATGCAATATTTCCTCCTTTGAAGATAAGACATAAAGTCCATATAGTCAGTGTAACTTGATAGGAGGAGTTCACATAGTCATAACATTTTCCAAACAGCCTTTGCAAAGACGCCCATTCTGGATACTTGGAAGATGAATTTCCTTTGACTTCTTCAGTTTGCTGGATGTGTAAGTGGAACCTGATTTCAGCAATTTCAACAGACCTTACATAGGGCTGCCGTTGTCTCAAATCCGGAAGCTGCAGCTAGTGCAGAATGTGGCAGCCAGGCTGTTGATGGGTATCCCTAGGCAGGAGTACATGCAGCCATTTCTATGCACTGGCTGCCGATAGCATAACGGATTCGCTTCAAGGTGCTGGTTTTAACCTTTAAAGCCCTACATGGTCATGATCTGGCATACCTGAGGGGCCGCCTTTCCTCACATGTTCCCCAGAAAGCACTGCATTCAGGGACGCAAAATCGTTTGGCCCTTCCAGGCCCCAAGGATTCCAACCATGCCCCAAGGTGACAACCAGGGCCAGGGCCATCTCAGTGGCAGCTCCATCCTGGTGGAATGAGCTCCTAGAAGAGATCAGGGCCCTGTGGGACCTTTCACAATTCCACAGGGCCTGCAAAATGGAGCTCTTCCACCAGGCGTTTGACTAAGGAAACGCATCATGCATTGAGGAGTGTCCCTGTGCCCTGGCTTTACCATCTTACCTTCACCTCCAGCCTGTGCCCTGGCCTACCATCATTGTCTTTAGTCTTTACCCGCTGCATAATAAGTGAGAGAACTGAGCTGGTGTGAAAGTTATGGTAATCATATGGTCACCTAAATCATACTAGAAATAAAGTTGCTCTTGTTTTATCTGATAATGTCCCAGCGTTTTAACTGTGTTTTAATTTATTGTTATTTATACTATATGCTTATATATGGTTTAATTGTATTTCCATGTTGTGTATGTCACCCTGAGCCCGCCTTTGTGGGGAGGGCAGGATATAAATTAAATGACGGGGAAGCTGTTGCATGCGCTGGATACCCTTGACTTAATCCAGGTGCTTGCTCCTCAGCAAAGAAGGCTACAGTAACTCAAGAGTGCATCAAAACTGTTTCACTCTGTTACTCTTCTCCCCCTAGCTCAAAACGGTTATGTTCTCAGAAAAACAATGAATATAATAATGTGCACTTAAAGTGATATGAGAGTATTACCATTTTTCAGACTGAAGGTACTCTCTCAAAAAGAACTAATTTCTTCAACAATATTTAAGAGGGGTGTTGTTGGTTTGTGCTTCAAGCGTTAGGGTGCTTAAAAGAACTGTAAGTTGTACTGGAGGTGAATGATGTGTCATGCATGGAGGTCAAGCTGTTTGTTAACTGATCAAAACAACAAATTTCCATTGAGATGACAGAGTATTTTCTTGTAAGCCTAAGGGCAGAGTAGGGTTTTCATTTTGACTGATGTATGTTGTGCAGATAATATAGGCATTTCAGACATAAATAATAATAAAATGATGAGATCAGCCTTACTTCTTTGACTCAGGTGAGCAATTTTTGTTAGCAGGTCTGTTAAAATTATTGGAACACGAGAATTTAAATTGCAGAAATCATACCAGGTTATATTTATGTGGATGTCAGCTTGTTTTTCTTTTTCCTGTAAGATGGTATAGCTGCATAGAAATGGTTGACAATGATACAGCCATTATCTCTTGTTTTAATTGTAGTGAACTAAAGTTTCTGTTGATTCAGTTTAAGATGTATGTTTGAGCAGTGTTTGATGCTGTTGATTTCTTGAGTCTTAGCAAATCCAGCCCCTCCCTATTAACCACTTGTTTGAGTCGGGATCCCAGCCCCCACAGTGGGGATGGGGGAACCCCCAATTTGGAAGGCTCCTTCCTGACGCCAGCCAGCTGGCTGGCAGGGAAGCCCCATTTGCAAATGCATGCTCCCCCAACCAACTTTGGGGAGGGCGGCACTTCTGGCTTGACCAGAAGTTGCTCCACACAACTTCCAGTCTCCCCGAAGTGCCCCAGGAGCCCCCTGCCGGTCAGGTGAGTACACCTGGCAAACCTGTGTTTGAGGCTGCTTTAGGCACAAGAGTTCTTATCTGTGAGTGTACACATACAAAGAGGAAGAAGATCATCTGCAGTGCTCCCTCTAAGCTGTGGAGTCTTGTGAGCAAAAACTCTACTTTGTGAGCGACTGGCATTAACGTTGTGAGTGAGCGATTTGTCTGCTGCATAAATCAGTTTGCTCTAGAGCCAATTAAAGTTGAAGGAAGTCCAAAGCCTTCCAGCTTTTCTTAATGGAGTAATAGGATACAGGGCAATATATACACAATATCATGAGCAACAATAAGAACATGTCTATTTGACTGCACGTACATTTGTCTGGAACGTACTGGCAATCACAAGTTCTACAATATGCATAGAAGTGGTAAAAGACAAGTGCACAGTCATCACACATAACCAGTGCTCCCTCTAAGCTGAGTTAGTGTGTGCTAGCTCACATTTTTTTAGCCTCCAGCTCACAGATTTTTATTTATTTATTTATTCATTCATTCAATTTATATCCTGCCCTCCCCACAAAGGCGGGCTCAGGGTGACATACACAACATGGAAATACAATTAAAACATATATAAGCATATAAACATATAGTATAAATAACAATAAATTAAAACACAGTTAAAATGCTGGGACATTATCAGCTACTTATGGCAGCTTGTCTGTTAAAACAGCAGGTTGCAGGAAATGCCTTGTTAATTACCCTATTTCAGGCATGTCCAACTTCGAACAGGTAGTGATCTATTTTTTCCAGCCAAAAGTGCCGGTAATCTACCACCATGAAAATAAAGTTTCAAATTAGTTTCAAATTAGATTTTAACCCACTAAAGCTGGGTTCCATCGCGCGTGCGCCCCCCCATTTATAATGCACCTTTTGTCATTTACTGGTAAGCAAAATAAGCAAAAACAAAACAGAGGGACGAAGATCCAGAAAGAACTGCGAACATATTTTATTGTATACCAGGAGACCAAGTGGGGCTGGGGATCTACCTCTGACCCCTCCACAATCTACCTGTTGGACATACCTGCCCTATTTGTTGACAGGGAACAGCAGAGTTAAAATGCACATGTAGAACCTATTGATATAATGAAGCAAGGAAGGTGGAGATAAGGGTTCCTCCCGATGTCCACTTTTCAGGATTAGCTAGTGGATGAATAGTTGTACAGCAATGAAGGTGGCAGAAAGTTATCCAGGTAGTGATGCCTTTTGTCACCCTTTCAATGTTATAGGCTGGTGAGCTATTAGAATGGCCTTTCTTCCCAGAATCACCATCTCCTTTTATTGCTCCTCAGAAGTTCTTTGGGAATTGGCTTTTAAAATGTTTATCTGGTTTAAGCTGCCAGATGTGAAGTGAATAACACAATTAATCAAATAAATTGTGTACTCTCCCTATATTCCTGGAGGGTTATACCTGTGGGTTAAAATTGCATAACTGATAAAGACGTAAGCACTTGTAAACTTCATCACTTGGGATGGGCATGAACCGGCTCATGAACAAAAAGTTCATCATGCATTTCGGCCGGTTCATGGTTTGTGAAGCAATGCTCATGAACTAAAGAGCTGCCACAAACTTTCCTGAATTTTAAGGCATTTCCTGATGGTTTGTGATGAGCAGAAAGCAGGGGTTTAAATGGCTGAGCCATTTACACCCCCTGCTTTCTGCTATTCATGAAAAACAGCTGAACGGCGGGGAGCAAGAAAGCTGGGGTCACAAACTGGTTCAGTTTCTGAACCAATGTATCGGTTTGTGGTTCTGCTATGAACCACAACCCAAACCTCAAAAATGCAGTTCATGCCCATCCCTACTCATCGTGTGGCTGTTGCACACTGCCTACCCATAGATCATCACTGGGATCTGACAACATCAGTCATCTTATGTTCATGAGAAAGACTGGATTAAAGAACATGTGGTGAGAGGGTTTTTTTTTTAACTAGAATAGATTCTTTTGAACTATGGTGCTGGAGAAGACTCTTGAGAGTCCCTTGGACTGCAAGAAGAACAAATCAGTCAATCCTCAAAGAAATCAACCCTGACTGTTCCCTGGAAGGCCAGATAATGAAACTGAAGCTCAAATACTTTGGCCACCAAATGAGAAGGGAGCACTCACTGGAAAAGACCCTGATGCTGGGAAAGATTGAAGGTCAAAGAAGACGGGGACGGCAAAGGATGAGATGGTTAGACAGTGTCAGCGATGCAACGAACATGAAATTGAGCCAACTTCGGAGGACGGCGGAAGACAGGAGAGCCTGGCGGGAGATTGTCCATGGGGTCGCGAAGAGTCGGACTCGACTGTGCGACTGAACAACAAAAAAGCTATAGGCCACAGGTGATCCACTTTCTCTTCTTACTGTTCCCCAGTCTTGCGCAACCCTATAGCTCAAGTTTGCTATGGCATGAAAAGTACTACTTCTGCTCTTCAAGGTGGGCAGTATGTTGGTATATGAACATTTTTGAGACCAAGGAATGTGACATGTGGTTGCCAAATGTATCCTGTACCTTTTCGAGTTGTATGTGAAGAAAAGGTCCAGATGCAGCAACTTCCAACACTGCACTACTTCGAGAAATTTTGCACTATGGAATATTTATTTTACACAGTTGTTAAGAATACTGGAAATGCTGCCCCAGGTGAAATATGGCACATCTAAAACATAAAATTCTGTTCCTTTTGTGATTAGGGAACTGCTCATGTTTTGAGCTGTAGATAACTGTTAACAAAACCCAGAACAACAGTAATAGGAATATAACACTCATGGGCACTTTCCATTCCCACAACCTATTTAATGTGATTAGTTGACACCTGATGCAATGCTTTCTTCCTTTTCATCATGCGTGGGCAACAGGATGCAAAAGACTATTCTGTAAGAGTGACAACATATAGCAGAGGTTTTCTGTTTGGTAACTGAAATATTTTCATACATGATGTGTTAACTAGGGAGCAAAGCCCATTGTGGATGAAGACAATGGGCCCTAGAAAGGTCGGGTGGGTGGGTGGTAGATAGATAGATGGATAGATAGAGGGGTTTGGAGAAAGAGAGGAAGAAAGGAGGGTGAGGGGGGGAGATAAACAGACAGTCAGTAAGCCAGACAGGGAGGGGGGGAGAAGTCAAAGCGATGGGGATAAAGGGAGAAAGAGAGGGGGAAAATGAAGGGAGATAGGGAAAAAGAAAGAGAGAGTGAGGAAGGGGGGTAGTGGGGAAAAAGGGGCGGCGGGGGTTGGCTCAGCGCCGCCCCCCCTCGCCTGTTGCCCCCGGAAAGCTGGCGAAGGTGGAGGGGAGCAGCGAAAATTAATGGGGCAGCGGAGGTTGGGTGAGCGCCACCGCCCCTCGCCTGCTGCCCCGGAAAGCTGGTGAAGGTGGGGGGGAGGGGGGTGGGTGGGTGGGGGAGGGGGGGAAACAGGCGTGCGATAAAGGGGGGAATCCGGCCGCGGCGAGCGGTGATGAGCTGCTGCCACCGGCCTTCCACTGATTCCCTCCAGCCCTGGCTAGTTGGGGGGGGAGTGTTCTGAGGTGGGACTTAGGCGACATGGCCAATGGAAGCTGGGGAAGCTTCTGACGGACAGTTCAAGCCTCCAAACACTGTTGGTGCGCATTTTCTCTCCGCTGCGTGAGGCTGCGTCTTACTCAATTATATATAAGGGAGAGATTACGACATTGTCATAACCATGCATTTTTACTTTCTGGATAACTTGGTGCAGAAATGTTGTAATCTATTCTAACTTCTTCCTTTAAAATATTTAATTTTGGATGGTGTTAGAAGCCAAATGTAAACTACAACCTCAAGGTGTGTGTGTGTGGGGGGGTGCTGGTGCAGGGTGAGTCAAAGTTGCAAGCCTATGATATATTTATATTACTCCTCCCACCCATTGTAATTGTAATACGTGACAAGCCCGTGTTTATACTGAGCCCAGATAAAAAAATTGTAGCTTTTCTAGATGGTTTTTGATCTAAACCAGAAAGGCAAGCTTTATATTCTCATATACAAGTGGAGGCTATAGTCAGAGGATGACACCATTGGAGAAAAACGGCAAGAATATGGAGATTGATATATCTTGTACAGAAAAATGATGCCTTTTTGAGACATTTGCAGGATTTATTTTTAATAATGCATTGTATGCTCCAAGTTAAGGTGGGCTGTGAAGTAAATAATATTTTTTCCTGTTACAGTTGTTCTAATTCCGATTCTATTTTTATACTGGTCTTTCTCCACCACCACTCCCGGTTGGGATGTGCTATGTTTTATTCCCATTAATTTTTCTTGTGATTTTTGAGAGGGGCCTCGTGACGTTTTGGAAATATCTGAAGTCTTTGTTGTTGTTCATACATTTATCCATGTCACATAAAGAACTAGGATGGCAAGAGGAATCCTGTCTCACCCTGCTGATAGCCACTGTTTATCCCAAACCGTGAATGTGCATGAGTTCACTTGTGGACCCTGCATTTTCAGCATCTACAGCCACACAGAGCCTCTGCGCTCTCCATTGACATAATAGGGTGAATGTTGAGGGCAGTGATGATATGTGTTACTTCTTCTATGATTCTATGATTCTCTTCCCCAGTGAGTTAATTCTGTACTGATGAATGCATTGAACAGTGCCTTTCTTTATGATACAATTATTTTAATTGAATTTCGTTTTCTGTTTCTAATCAGAAACCGTAAAAAATGGACGACATTCTAGCTGTTGTGGAGATTGACAGTGTCTTGGTATAATATGTATAAGCAAAGACATTAAGAAGTTTTAATATTTTATAGCAGTATATAACTAAAAACTTAAACCTGCTGTCTTGTTTCTATGGTAACAAATATTGAAGCATGTCTAGCCAACACTGATTTTCCCTCCTCTTAATTTTTGTGATAAGGTTCTAGGAATTCATTACAACGAATCCTTTAAAAAACAGAAACGTACAGTTAAATTTTTTTTTCAGTAGAATTATATATTTCAACAGATTTAACTTTTTTGGTTTAAAATAAAAGCTAACTAGGTATTTGGATGAAATTCCTTGGAAAGTAGTGCTCACATGTTTTATATTTAGGAACTGGCTAGATGGAAGGGCTGAATTTCAATTGTTATTCCTTCTAATAGTACTTATTATCAATTGGCTATTAGTACAGTGGCAAACAAGGACCACTCACAGACAAGATGGAAATGGCCTTATTGAATGTTTCCAGAAGTTCTACAAACATCTGTCATGTCATTTCTTATTTATCTTTTCTGTAAACAAAAGAGTACAAAGGTCCTTAGCCTGTGTTCTAACTCCTTAATTGTTTTAGTTGCTTCCTTTCTAGGGTTGCCAAGTTGAACTTACCTAATAGCGGGGGGAGTCCTGTCCCTGTCCGGGAGTCTTCTCTCTCGCACGCAAAGCGTGCGCACCGTAATGATGCCACCTGGAAGTGATGTCATCGCGTCGGCATGTTGGGGGCGGGGCCACAATCATTTGAGGGGAAACCATAGCGTTTGCCCTTGAATGATAGAGCGTCCCCCGGTAACGTGCCCAACGTGATGACGTCACCTCTGGGTGGCGTCTTCACGCTGTGCATGTTGTAGACTTTGGGGGGGTGGGGTTCCCCTGGCCCCCGGGGGACCTGGCAACTCTATTCCTTTTATATAGTTTCTAGCTGTACAACATCATTTTTGAACAGTGGTGACAACACCTATACATCACAATATTTTGTTCCACTATGCATTATTTTACACTTGCTTACTCTAAGCCTCATTTGCCTTCTTGTTGCCCACTCACCTAGTCTGAATAGATTCTTCTGAAGGTACACTATACCTTCAGGTTTTCTCTATATGCAGGGAATTCCAAAGTAAACAGGAAACTACTTGTAATTTTTTTAAAGAAGCCTTCCCCCCCACTCATCCACATTGCAAGAGCAATTGAAAAAGTAGAGGATAGGGAAATTGGCTTCTCTGGCTCTGCATATTCTTGCATCTTCCCATATAGTATAAAGGAGGGCATGTTGTCAAAGGCTTTCATGGCCAGAGTTCATTAGTTGTTGTAGATTTTCCGGCCCATACAACAACTAAAGAAGGACAGTTTTGGCCAATGTTCCCTTTAAGATGTGGAGTCTTGTGAGCAAAAATTCTATTTTGTGGGCTACTGGCATTAAAGTTTTGAGTGAGTGATTTGGCTGCTGCATAAATTAGTTTGCTCTGGAGCCATCTTTCCTGAACTAAGACAAAAATGTGTGAGCTGGAGGCTAAAAAACTGTGAGCTAGCTCACACTAACTCAGCTTAGAGGGAACATTGGTTTGGCTCAAATTTGCTGTAGAGTCACTGAGAGTTAGTTGACTTTTGTGGCTGTGGTCTCACGTGTCAGCTGATTAAGGTTAACTTTCACCGCCCCATGTTGCACAAAACTAGACTGCTGCAGTTGCGATTATATCATGGAAGTGTAGCTAGACAGGTAATTTTTGTCAAATTTAGCTACACATTCTCTGCAGGTTTCCTCACAATTAAAATACAAATTTGTAATCTTTTCCTTAAGTGCAGTGGATATGTTAGGCCCTTTCATGCTTCAGCTCAGTAATGTCCTATGTAATGGTTTGGGAAGAATGGGTGAGGGTTATGATTACTCCTGGTCATGGCTATGCATTATGTTCAAATAATTATGAAAAGGGGGGTGGTGAGAAAAAAAAGAAGAGTTAATGCAATGATTGCCACAGGAGGATGTAGCGTGCTGGCAGCAGTCATTTAAAATTTGTTTCAAAGGCCACATGATTGCTCTCATGAAGACTGGTAAGTTGGAAGAATATAATTAAATGCTTAGGTGGGAGCACAGGAGTGGCTGGAAAGAGAACCATATCTCATCATTGATGTCATGGGCACACTCAAGTAGATGTGAGACAGCACTATTCCTCTACACGTTTATTATTACAACCGCTGTCCTAGCCAAGGGAAGAAATTTCCTAGTCACAAAGCATTGCTCATCGAACCCTTCTAAAATGTAACTCCCTGCAATGCAGTCATTGGCACAAAGGGAGAAACCTGTGAGTTGAGTAACTCTTCATACTCAGGAGCCAAGCCCAAGACCTGAAAATGGTATGTTGTGAGAATTGGGTGCTCTAAATTCTGCAGTATTGAGTGAAATATTCCAGAAGAACACATTTTGGAGGAAGACGAAGCATGAACTGAATTTGTTCTTCTTTTAAGATTTAAGTAACTAATGCTTGGCATGCAAGAGAATCCTCTATTATTTGAACTTGTGAAAAAAGTACAGCATAAAGTATCATCCAAAATAAAGAATGTCTAAGCAACATCAAAATTATCTCAGTCATAATAATTGAGGTCTATTATTGTCTCTAAAGGTAGTAGTAATTAGCAGACTTGGTTAAAAATAACAGTGAAACAGCACATAACTTACAAATCAGAGGCAAAATGTCTTCCACATAAATGTTAACTTACAAAATCTGTTTAATGAATAATATATGAATACTGTTTTAAAATTTCATTTTAATCTTGCTGCTAGAACATGGCATGTGGCACTTAGGTCAGAGTAAGTAGGCAGAGCTGTGGTCTAGAGGGGCGGGGGAAGCAGAGTAGAAGTAAAAATAGGAACTGAGCAACTTACTGTAGAAACAGATTAATGTGGCCAGGTTTTTCTTTGTCCTTTCTTTTTTTAAAAAAAAAATTATATTCAGCATCAGTGCTAATGAATATGGTTTAAATTATCTTGCCTTTATATGCCTTAACCTGTATACAAGATATGTCTACAGTGTATGGGTAGGCAGCAGTTTACAAGATGGCTGAAAATGGTTTTCAAGAGATGTGGCTTCCCATGGAGTGTATACACGTTTTCTTTGCCCCACTGCCACCTCTAGTTAAATTGGTATGACTGGCTTTTGAACCGAGACAAAAACCTGCAGAACCTGCTTACTAGAGTGAAAATGGAATAAACATATACCCCATGAGTAGTGATTTCTCTTTGGAGAAAAACAAAAGAAACACTTGTCTCCAGCCTCAGATTCCCTGTTCCTTCTGGAGAGCTGGTAGACAACTAGCAGTAAGAATAAGACTAAGGGCAGGGGACTGTGACCTGTGTGTGTATGAAGTGTTGACTTGGGGTAATCTCAGCAAGGTCCTTTCAAGGCAAGGGAGAAGCAGAGGTCATTTGCCATTGCCTTCCTCTAAAGAGTCTTTCTTGGTGGTCTTCCTTCCAACTGCCAACCCTGCTTAGCTTCTGAGATCTGACCAGGCTATACCATGCCACCATCCCTCCCAACAGTTACCTACCCACCTCGATTTAATGCAGAATTTGGCTGCTCTCATGCTTGCATAGCAAGTCAAGTAGTATACTGCATTTAGTTCCCCTGTGTACAAATGTAATAATTAACAATGGTGGTAGATTTGCTTTAGAATCCACTATGCAGCTCTGAAGAGCTGGATTTTTGGCTTTGCATCTTGTAAATCTTATTTCCTACCGTTAATATCAGCCTTTTGAGGCTTCCCCCCTCATTTTGCAGATTCAACAACAACCTTTTCTTAGTACAGTGTTAGGGGCTAGTAACAATAGTGTTTGAGGCACTTTTCTTCTTTGCTTCTTTACAATTTTAAATTAGTAGTTCCACCCTTCATCTTGTAAACTGTTTTCAGCAGATATTTCCTAGTTTTTCCCATGACAATTAAGCCTATTTCTTTGGATAATTGTATGGAGTGAAAGAGGCTATTGTTTCCTGCAAGTATGTGCACATTTGCTAATCTGCTTGGTACAGACTTTCAAGAGTGGGTGGCATTTGACTGGAGAGCAAGGTTTGGTCATGAGTGTGCATATACGAGGATTCATGTTGACACCATGCCCTTCTCTTCTGCATGAACATTGCAGTCCGTTATTCCAAACAAATTGACTGTTTTGTAGCTTTCAGTAAAAAGTCAGATGCTAAATAATCACCAAATGATAAATTAAAAATTCTATATGGTACACGTTTGTTAGACAGCCTAATGACATTGTACAATGACAATAGTACAATGACATTGTACAATGACAATAGTAATGACTTTGGCACAGTTTATCAAGGTTTTGAATATATAATATTAGTGCATATTTCCCTAAACTAGTAATGCATGGTATGCATAGCTTTCAGATTACTGGTCCAAAGAATTATGTAGGTTAAGAACTATTACAGAGGCACTGTTTCACTATCTTTTGGATTTGTCAGCTTTGTTCAGTACTATAGATCAACCAATATTTTCATTGGTGTAGAGGCAGTCCATAAGGATTTTAAGTGAAGAATGAAAAAAAGAGTATATTACAAAGGTGGTGGGTTATTAACAGGGCCTATCATCTGATGATTTCAGGGTTTTGCTTTGCTTGTTTGTCAGAATGTACCGTTTCTATGGGGGAGGATGTCACGCATTTGGGACTGAGCATTTGGTGCCCCTCAGGGCTTTGTCTTCTTACCTGGGGTCTTCAACATTGACATTAAAGTGGTGAATGGCATCATCTACAGTTTTGGACTTTGGTGTTACCAATGTGCTGGTGACATACTGTTATACTTGTTATTTTCTAGAACAGAAGTGAGTCTAGGTGGAAAAGCTGATGATCTGGATGAAATTGATTGGCAAACTTTAGACGGCATCCAGCTATCTTTAGCCAGGCCCCATTTAGCTGGGGTCCACATTTGCTGATATGAAAGAGATGTGGGTTGGAGTACTTGCTAGGAGTTTCCTTTTCTGTCTTTCTCTTACCCATAGATTTTCCTCCCTTCTGCACTCAGAGGACTTGATGACACGCCCATAACTTTTAGACTAGGCAGATGTACAGGACTCTGTGTGGGGCTATCCTGGAAGATAACTTGGTAGCTTTAGGTGATGCAAAATGTGATAGCCCATCTGTTGATCAGGATTGTATGTTATGTGTGAATTATGCCAATATTGAGACAGTTTGATGTGCTATCTGTTTGCTTCTGTTTTCAGATCAAGGTTCTGGTAATTCTCTTTTAAATCCTTTGTGACCAGGGACCCATGTACCTGAAAAACTGCCTCTGTTTATTTAGAACTATATGCCAGCTTGGTCCAGCCCAGCCATAACTCTTGTCAGTGCCTTTGTGGCAGGTGGTATGCACTGTAACTTACAGCTTGTGTGGGAGTTTTTTCTTTCATTGTGTCCCACCATTCAGAATGGGCTTCCAGAAACAGTCTCCATCCCTCTCTCAACCTTGTGAAAGACATACAAATCCATTTTGTTTGACAAGGCCTTTTGTTGAAGTCTTGGAATATAATATTTTTTGAGAAAGGAAAATTATGGAAATTGCTTTATCAAGGGCTGTATCTCTTTCAGATGAATCTGTTTAATTATGCGTATTGTATAGTTGTTGCTTGCTGTGATTTTAATTTGTTTTTTGTATAATGCTCAGAGTTTTATGGCGGGCTGGAGTATAAATCTTTCAATAAAAAAATAAAGCTATAGTGCATAAGATAATTAGAAGAAGGTACCCATGTGAAAATCTCCCTGTTCACACTTTAAATAGACAGGTTAGCCTTTGGCCAATCACTGTTTCTCATTCTAACCAACTGTACAGGCTAGTGGTAAAGATGTTTAAAAGTGCAGTGTACACTGAAGTCATACAAATTGTACATAACAGGTGTTTGGATAGGTTGCTGGTGTTGGTGGTTTGTCAGCACATAGGCAGAGATAGATGTATATCATATGGATTGGCCCATTCACATGGGGAGGCTCTGCATCAAGGGTCTTCTGACTGCATAAGGAGCATACTTACGTTACTGTCACCACAGATGGGCTATCGATAGCACTGTACACTTTCAAGCTTGCCAAAATGAGTATTGCCTACTCAAACCGGCAAATGCTTACCAGGTCCCAGGCAGAGGTCTTTCATATCACCCACTACCAAAACCATTAACTAAAGATGCTGGGGATTGAACCTGGGACCCTCTGCACGCCAAGCAGGTGGTCTCTCACTGAGACACATCCCCTCCCAAATTCCCCCAAGTCAGGTATTAGGGAGATTAGTTCTCTTATAAATCCTAGCTTCAAAAACAAAAAGCATGCCAGCAACAGTGGATGGAGGAAGGAAGAGACTGGATTTATACCCGGTCCCTCACTTGGAGTCTCAGAGTGGCCCACAAACTCCATTCCCCTCCCCATAGCAGACACCCTGCGAGACAGGCAGGGCCGAGAGAGCGCTTTCCAGAACTGTCCTTGAAAGAACAGCTCTGACAGAACTATGGCTCGCCCAAGGCCTCCTCTGTACCATGAGGGGGAGGCAAGCAGCCCTACCCCATGCAGCTGCCACCAAAACCTGGATCACAGTGAATAATTGTGATGGGGGGGTCGTAACTGGGGTGGACCGTAACTAGGGTGGGTGCTATTTGGGGGGGTGGCAATGATGCAGACTCATCCACTGCAGCCACCCCACGACCGAGCCCTCTAAGAATACCCCCCAACCTAAAGAAGAGGGACGTGCGTGTACGTGTTTGCTTATTATTTTTTAAAAACAAAACAGTGGGCCCACCACAGAACTTCTGCTAATTCCGAAGATCCGGCCGGTGCCAAGGTCCCAGGATTGGGCCGCAGCCACAACAGACCAGACCACCGTCAAGACTACGTCAGTCACTGCCCTGCCACCTAGGCCGCTGATGCGGCCCCGATCCTCTGGCTGCCTGAAGCCTGCTGGCGCTTCTCCTCTGGATGAGGCCTGCAACTCTGATGCTCCGGTCTTGAATCTCTGCACCAGCCCTCCACCGCCTGAAGCTTGCTGCCACCAACAGGAGCCCACCACTGCCGACAGGAGCCTGCAGCAACAGCAGCGTGCTCCTGGATCTCCCCACCGCTACGTGCTGCTGACTTAAGGCCCAAGGCCTCAAGGTTGAGCAGACAGCGAAGTCCTCGTGCCCCACTCTCACCGAGCACGTCAAAGAACTGCTGAGGCAGAGGGTGAGAGCCAAGCCTAAATAGGCTGGCTCCGCCCACTGCCTGGCACGCTTCTTGCAGCGCCGGTCCCCTTCTCTTCCTGCCTCGCGAGGCAAATCAGCCCCCTCCCGCCAGCGCAGGCTTGGTGTGAGTTGGGGCTCGCAGTATGTAGATGGCTAAATTCACTTTGGTTTTGTTTTCAGAAAACTCTTAAAAATGTATAGAGAATTATGTTGGTTTCTCATTTACCAAGGATGCTGTTTCCTAAGTCATCATTTGAAACATTAACATTTGTTATGGACAGATTTTCTTCATGTAGAAATTGGCTTATCAGTTGTAAGCGTCCCCGGAGCACACTCAAGATGCAGGTTTTTTGTTGTAGTTGCTTTCAGAGAGAGATGGAGTTCTAAATTGACCCATAATGTGTCTGAGCTGTGATCAGTGTCTTGAATTAAATAGATTTAAACTGAAATACCCATTCTACACAAATGCAGAACCTGCTTTTAAACAATCCTATTTAGAACTTTTCAGGGAACTTTTTAGAGAAGTTCTTAGCCTACAGTACATTTAAGTGTTATGGATTAGGAGCCATTTAAACACTGCTTTCTGCTTCCCTAAAAAAAAGTACTTTGAAGTGTTATGAATTTGGAGCCATTTAAACCCCTGCTTTCTGCTCTAAGTGGCTTTTTGCGGGGAGCAGAAAGCAGGGGTTTAAACTTTATATGGCTCACAAACCGATACAAACCGGGTCACTTTGCGAGCTAGCCTCCCAGTTCGTGTGGGTTCGTGGTTCAGTTCATGGTTAAACCCAATTTAAAATGACAGTACATAACTACAATATACATCTATTTTTATTTTTATTTATTTTTATTTAACTTTAGACTTTATATCCCGCTCGAACCCCCTTTCTCAGGGGGTCTCTGAGCGGCTTACATATGGTGCTAGTCACACAAATTACCCTAACTATGGCCACAGAGTTTTATGGGGGTGGGGTTTCCTACCGGCACCCCTGTGGTGGTGGGTTGACATGCTTGCTCTCGGCTCGGCGCTTCGCTTCGTTCCCGGCGGGCTCCATTTCGATCCGGCGGCAGTTCTTTCCTTCGGTTGCACGATTCATGCCTTCCTCTGGTTCCAGCAACGTCCTTCTGGCTCCGCTTTACGCCAGCGTCCAACGTCATCATGCGCCCATCTCGCCGGCAGCCGCTCAGATGTCACCTCCTTTCTGGCCAGCAGGGATCGCTCCCGCCGCTACGCTGCACCACGCCACCTCCGGTCTTCGGGCTGATGTTTCGTTGCCGCTGCCGCCGCCGTTGTCCACCACACTAGTCAGGGTGCCCCCCACCCTACTAAGGGTGGGTACCCATTTATCTACTTGCAACTAATTGCTTTCGAACCGCTGGGTGGGTAGTCAATCAGATGGCAGTACACAGTTTGGAGCAACTAGGTGTGTTGTCTTCTTGAAGAGGATTGTAGTTCAGGTGTGTCTGTGGAAGCTGTGATGGTACTATAGTAGATGAACCACCAAGCACAGCAACAAGGCAAGGCAGAGCAGGGGAGGCCAGTACAGATGGAATTGCTGTCGCCTCAGTTATAGGCCTGGTGGAACATCTCCATTTTTCAGGCCCTGTAGAGCTGCATCAGTTCCCACAGGGCCCGGATCTCACTTGGGAGAGCATTCCACCAGGCCAGTGCCAGTGCCAAAAAGGCTCTGGCTTTGGTTGAGGCTAAGCGGATATCTTTTGGACTCGGGATCATCGGTAGATTTTGATCTACTGAGCATAAAGCTCTCTAGGGGACAGGAGAGACATTTCCAAAGATATTTCTGTCACATACCAGAAAGGGCTTTAAAGGTTAAAACGAACACCTTGATCTGGTATTCTACCCAAAGCCAGTGCAGCTGGAGGAGCATTGGTTGAATGTGTACTCTTGAAGGTGTTCCAGTGAACCCTAACCCTAAACCCTGAAGTCCCAGACTCTTCAGCCTTTCCTCATAGGGAAAGTGCTCCAACTCCCTAATCATCATGGTTGCCCTGTTCTCTATTTTTTTCCTGCTCTGCAGTGTAGTTTTTGAGATATGGTGACCAGAACTGCACACAGTATTCCTAATGATAATAGCGAATATCTAAATCCGCACATCGGTAGCACCTGGGGGGCAGGGAGATTTTCCTGCACACTTGGGGCAGTCCCCAAGTATGCACAAAAATCTAAAAAGTTGAAAAAAATATAGGGGGATATTTAAACCCCCCCCCAAAGGCCGCTCGGGCCTCACCGCCAGAGCTGGGGTGGGGGGGTGGGGGTCGAGGATGGGGGGGAATTGGCAGGCTTGGTGGCTGGCAGCCACTCAGGCTGTGCCACCGGTGTCCGGGGATGGGGGGGAGGCTTAGCTGCTGCTGCTTCCTCCTCCTGCTCTGTGTGGAACTCCCCCCGCGAGTATCGTGGGTTCCCTTTTTTGTTCCTAATGATGCTGAAAACCCACAATCCTTTTTGCTTCAGTCTCAGCAAGTTTAGACTCTATTAGCATATACTTATTGGGATTTTTTATTCCAGTGTGCATCACCTTACACTTAGCAACATTGAACTTCATTTGCCACATTCTTGGCTACTCTCCCAATCTGTGGAGATCCTCCGGTACCTCTTCACAGTCATCCTTGGTTTTCACCATCCTGAATAATTTTGTGTCATTAGTAGGTTCATGAGTACAGTTATAATAGGCATATATTGCAGATATATTCCCATGAATAAAATGGAAGGTAAATACATGTTTATCGCCAAGTGAACACTGCAAAAACATGGTTTGTATCAGAGGTCCCCAACCTTGAGCCTGCAGCCACTTTGGATTTTGAAATAGAGTAGCTGGCACTACCACAAAATGACTGCCATCAGGGGTCCTGACCATAATTTCCCCATATATAATTATATGTAAAATTCAAGGTGAAAAATATTCTGCAATTAGCCCGGGTTCCCCCTGGTGTGATTGTAGTACAGAGAGACAAACTTGTGTGTCTGTCTTGTATGTTACAGGATTCACCACTAGTAAATGCTAGATTTTTAATATGTTCTGGTAAAACCACAACATGCAAGATAGCCCTTAATCTTCTTCGTGGTCTCTGTGCATC